>NC_139945.1:2386542-2391542 GCF_963454915.1 Gymnoscopelus microlampas | reverse complement strand
ACAACAAATAACTTAAATATACACGGAAATGACTGACTTTGACAGGTACCAATAATCAAAATAAGACATAATGTACTATGTGGCCAAAATAAGTAGGCCATAGTTAATAATTTTACACTTTCAAAATGTTTAAAAAATAGTGGAAATAGACAATTTACAAGCTCACATGTTGTGAGCTGTTTGAAAATGTATGAACATTTGTCAACGCATGCATTTGGAATGGAAAACGATGATGCATGAATATGCAAAATAATTATAAAATAATTATCTCAAATTAATTGGAATCAGGCGATTATGTGATCATTGTGACAGCCTATAGTGAGGCTCAAATATTTTCATATCAAGGACCCACCAAATTAAAAAATAAAAATGTATTTGTCCACGGACCCCCAGCTGAAAATATTGTGTGCCATGGGCCCCCATACAAGATTTGTGTTGTTAAAATGTTAAAAAAAGATATATCAACAATTTCACATCTTTTCAGGATTGTTTTTGTAAAATAGCAGAACTACAAGCTCACAACGCGCCGCGGATGCTTGTAGATCTGCTATTTTACAAATAGCCGAAGAATATACATATAGGTTCACATCGGTTTAAACAGATTTTGATGCTACATGTAACTCTGTTAGCTGCAGGACCCCCTAGGGGGTCCCTGGACCCACTTTTAAGAACCACACACCGAGGTTCCATTGTCACGGCTCACAGGTCGCTGCACACACGGCCCAAACTGCAAGGACGCCATTTTGTACCCGTCAAGACAACCATTTTACTTCTATTCTGCGTCGGTCGTGTGAACGTGATAAAAACATGAGAAAAGATGAAGAGACTCCAACATGAATGATTCATGTGGATAATATATCAGACAAAAAAATGTAACTTTCTGCAATTGTCCATCATTTTAACCTGTTTAGACCTGAGGCCGATATTAAAAACGCTTTCTAAATCCTAACCTATGTTTTCAGAAAAATCCTGTTGCTATTTACATAGCAACATCTAAAATGACACAGATGCTTTCCTGGATTTAAAGCAGTGTTGTAAAGTAACTAAGTACATTTACTAAAGTAATGTACTCAAGTTTAATTTTAGTTTTTTTTTTTTTTTTTTTTACTGGAGTATTTCCAATTTTCAATACTTTTACTTCTACTCCACTACATCTCAGAGGCAAATATTGTACTTTTACTCCATTACAATTATTTGAAAACTTTAGTTACTAGTTACTTTGTAGATTTTGATTATTATTACAAAACATACATTAACCACTTCAGCGGCCATTTGAAAATAGAAGATCTACAAGCTCACAATGCGTCGTGATGCGACGCATTGTGAGCTTGTAGATCGGCTATTTTCCGCCCCAAAAATATACATTTGAAAACTTACGAAATGGGACATTCTGCACAATGAGCACTGTCTACTTTTGGTACTTTAAGTACATTTTGATACCAATACGTTTGTACTTTTACTCAAGTACATTTTGAATTCCGGACTTTTACTATTGCAGTATTGATACTTTTACTTAAAGTAAAACATTTGAGTACTTTTTCCACCACTATAGGCTTCCCCAGTCTTAAAGGGTTAACTCTGAACTCTCTTATGTGCTGTATATCCTGTCTCTCTGTCCTTCATCAGAGTGTATAATCTGACCCGTAGCACAATATTGAACATATTTTTATGATATCTGGATGTTTTGTATAAAAACAAAAAAAGCTCAGACCTTAGAAGCGGGCCTTGTGGAGTCCCTTAAAGGATGGTGATGTCGTCGTGTTCCTCTGGGTTCACTGTGACGATGGTGACACTCAAAGATGGTGACACTTTCACAGCAAGTAGGAGGTGACAGGGACTGGCTTAACGTACGCGTGTGTGTGTGTGTGTGTGTGTGTGTGTGTGTGTGTGTGTGTGTGTGTGTGTGTGTGTGTGTGTGTGTGTGTGTGTGTGTGTGTGTGTGTGTGTGTGTGTGTGTGTGTGTGTGTGTACAGTACGTCCATTCTTCAATATTTCACACTTCTACTCCACTACATCTCAGAGGCAGACTTTTTTACTCAACTAGAATTATTATTTGACAGCATTACAGTTACTTTACATATTTAGATCATTATTAGAAAATATGCATTAACCAATTAAGTCCTATTTTATACTTAAAATAACACATCTACAAGTCTACAATTATGACACATTTTGAAAACTTTTGAAAAAGGAAAAGAAAAATAACTTCTTGTATTTTAAGTATATGTTGATGCCAATACTTTTCAAGTCAAATTTTGAAGACAGGCCTTAAGAGTATTTTATATTTTGTGGTATTGCTTTTACTGAAGTAAAACACACCACACGCCGTACATTAGCAGAGACTCTGCGTGTGTGTGTGTGTGTGTGTGTGTGTGTGTGTGTGTGTGTGTGTGTGTGTGTGTGTGTGTGTGTGTGCAGAGATGCTCCCACACAGTGACTTCCTGTCACCGAACGACTAGAAACCCACAACAGTTAAACACCTGCTACACACACACACACACACACACACACACACACACACACACACACACACACACACACACACACACACACACACACACACACACACACACACACACAGGTGTGTCATCATCGCCCCTGCATTGTTCAGCTGTGTGTGGAGTAGTGAGTAAGACATTTTCAAACAGCTCCTCCTGGTGGTGAAATGCAATAAAGGCATCATCAGCATCAATATCCATAGAGTATCTTTTTTATCATCATATATATATATAATACTGCATCTATTATACACATATACATTATGCATACAAATGTACACCCACAGATACATGTCTGTATACAAATACATATATTTATATATTCATATATATATATATACCTGTGTATCATTTCAGGGGAATATTCAATGAATTATTCTTAGGATCTTACATACTTTCTATGACACGTGCTCACCAGTCACACCGCACTCCATCCGAAGGCTGCAGTGGTGGAAAGTAACTAAGTACATTTACTGAAGTACTGACACATACATTAACCCTGCACTTTAAACCTATTTTATACCTAGGCTATTTGAAAATAGCAGATCTACAAGCTCACAACGCGTCGCATCGCAACGCGTTGTGAGCTTGAAGATCGGCTATTTTCAAATATTTAGTACTTTTACTTTTGGTACTTTCAGTACATTTTGATGCCAATACTTTTGTACTTTTACTCAGGTACATTTTTAATTCTGGACTTTACTTGTAACAGAGTATTTTTTTATTGCAGTATTGGTACTTTTACTTAACTAAAGTTTTCAAATAATAGTAGTGGAGTAAAAGTACAATATTTTTCATCAGCGCCCACACACAGGGTGGGGTTGGCGAAAGGGCCTACTCTGTGTGGAGTTTGCTGGTTCTCCCCGTGCCTCCTAGGGTAGTTAATACCCTCACAAAAACATGTAGTAATCCTGGTCGCTATACCGCCTCCCCCATGACAGCCGGGGCGTCTGATGGAGGGGAAAGGAACTGGTTGGAATAACGTGTTCCTTCCACACGCTACGTCCAACCAGGGAAACTCCCCCCTGTCAGGTGACAAGAAGGTCAGTTGGCTCTCATGCACTGAAGGAGGCATGAGCTTGGCCCTGGCCTCCCCAGGCTGTGGGGGACTGGTGTAGCGCTGGTGTAGGGCTGGTGTAGCGCCCAGGATCACTTAGGAAATTGGCACCGGGTGAAAAAAATGGGTTACAAAAATCGCGGGATAAAAATTATAGAAAAAAAAAAAGTAAAATATTTACCTCTGAGATGATGTAGTGGAGTAGAAGTATTAGCAGACAATTGGAAATACTCCAGTAAAGTAAAAGTACCAACAAATTTTACTTAAGTACAGTACTCTACAACCACTGCGCGTTTGTGTGGGGCGCGCTGTCACTCAAGACGGCCGTATTTGGGCGCAAGGGGGGCGCGGCCTTCGGATAGAGGGTGGGTGTGAAGCCACGCCTCTATGACACAGTAAGAACTGTACACTTTATAGCATTCCATAATGAGGGGGGGGGGAGGGGGGGATGATTACAGACTGCAGGGAGGATTTAAAGGTATTGTGAGCGATATTGTTTTTGGTTTAAACCCATTAAGACCTGGAACGCATCTGTGTCACTTTTTCATTTCAGCTATGAGCTTTTAGATCTGCTATTTTTGAAAAATCATAATTCTTTTGCAAATCTTGAGATTTGAGTTACAAAAGCGAACATTTGTAACTCAAATCTTTGCTTCTGGGCGATTCAACAGTTTTTTGAAAAAACGTATGTCGCCATAATATCAGTGGTTCTGTTTTCCATGTCAAGGACCCGAAAAATTACATGTATTTGACCGCGGACCCCCCATCTAAAAATATATGTTCCAGGGACCCCCCGGAAGCAAAGATTCAAGTTAACATTTTTTGCTTTAAAACAATATATATTCAAAGATTTGCACACATTTTCACAATTTTTCAGTGCCGCGCTACGAGCTTGTAGATCTGCTATTTTTTGAATAGCCAAAGTGTAAAATAATGCTTTTTTAGCTCAAATCAAAAAGTGACACGGATGCTTCTTCAGGTCTTAAAGGGTTAAACCACTTTTTTTTTGTTTACTGACAGAGTTTTTCGGAAAAATGTCAATAAGCTACCGCCAGCGAATCCCAGCAATTTTACTAACCTTTGAAAAAAATCATGGAATATTTACCGTGGTCGTCCTCACGCCGATCGCCTCATTACACACACGGGGGTCTCGTAGAATCGGATTTTTCTTTTTTTTCCCCGGTCGCGGTAATCCGTTCCATAGTTGCGGCCATGTTGCATGTGGCTTCTTTTTTGCCAAAAAGCAACTGAAACGGAGATGAAGCCATTTTTCCACAACGAATAAACAGGGACACAAGCTGTTTAAAAAGAGAAATTACGTCATTGCCGGGTCTCTCTTTCTCTGTTAGGCAGGGGCATCATTCATAGGAATCCACTGAATACTCAAAATCTCGTCAAACTCGTCAGTGTCAGGCTGCGCCGTAGCAGAATCTGATGAGAAATCT
>NC_139945.1:2371542-2381542 GCF_963454915.1 Gymnoscopelus microlampas | reverse complement strand
AACAAGAAGTACGTGTTCAGTGTGTGATGACTGGCATGTTTCAGTGACATGTTCAGTGTGTGATGACTGGCATGTTTCAGTGACATGTTCAGTGTGTGATGACTGGCATGTTTCAGTGACATGTTCAGTGTGTGATGACTGGCATGTTTCAGTGACATGTTCAGTGTGTGATGACTGACATGTTTCAGTGACATGTTCAGTGTGTGATGACTGGCATGTTTCAGTGACATGTTCAGTGTGTGATGACTGACATGTTTCAGTGACATGTTCAGTGTGTGATGACTGACATGTTTCAGTGACATGTTCAGTGTGTGATGACT
This sequence comes from Gymnoscopelus microlampas, assembly GCF_963454915.1. Taxonomy (NCBI): domain Eukaryota; kingdom Metazoa; phylum Chordata; class Actinopteri; order Myctophiformes; family Myctophidae; genus Gymnoscopelus; species Gymnoscopelus microlampas. Next base: position 2,381,222 of record NC_139945.1, on the reverse strand, counting down.
GGCATGTTTCAGTGACATGTTCAGTGTGTGATGACTGACATGTTTCAGTGACATGTTCAGTGTGTGATGACTGACATGTTTCAGTGACATGTTCAGTGTGTGATGACTGACATGTTTCAGTGACATGTTCAGTGTGTGATGACTGGCATGTTTCAGTGACATGTTCAGTGTGTGATGACTGACATGTTTCAGTGACATGTTCAGTGTGTGATGACTGACATGTTTCAGTGACATGTTCAGTGTGTGATGACTGGCATGTTTCAGTGACATGTTCAGTGTGTGATGACTGGCATGTTTCAGTGACATGTTCAGTGAGATGACTGGCATGTTTCAGTGACATGTTCAGTGTTCAGATGACTGGCATGTTTCAGTGACATGTTCAGTGTTCAGATGACTGGCATGTTTCAGTGACATGTTCAGTGTTCAGATGACTGACATGTTTCAGTGACATGTTCAGTGTTCAGATGACTGGCATGTTTCAGTGACATGTTCAGTGTTCAGATGACTGGCATGTTTCAGTGACATGTTCAGTGTTCAGATGACTGGCATGTTTCAGTGACATGTTCAGTGTTCAGATGACTGGCATGTTTCAGTGACATGTTCAGTGTTCAGATGACTGACATGTTTCAGTGACATGTTCAGTGTGTGATGACTGACATGTTTCAGTGACATGTTCAGTGTGTGATGACTGGCATGTTTCAGTGACATGTTCAGTGTGTGATGACTGGCATGTTTCAGTGACATGTTCAGTGTGTGATGACTGGCATGTTTCAGTGACATGTTCAGTGTGTGATGACTGGCATGTTTCAGTGACATGTTCAGTGTGTGATGACTGGCATGTTTCAGTGACATGTTCAGTGTGTGATGACTGGCATGTTTCAGTGACATGTTCAGTGTGTCCCTCTGGTCCCTCTGGTCGATCGACACGTCACGACTTTTTTCTGTTCTGGCCCCACAGTGGTGGAATGAACTTCCCACTGATGTCAGGACAGCAGAGTCACTGATGTCAGGACAGCAGAGTCACTGATGTCAGGACAGCAGAGTCACTGATGTCAGGACAGCAGAGTCACTGATGTCAGGACAGCAGAGTCACTGATGTCAGGACAGCAGAGTCACTGCCCATCTTTCGCCGCAGGCTGAAAACCCACCTCTTCAGGAAACACTACCCTTCCTCTTTGTCTGGCTTACTTGTTGTTAACTAGTTGTACGAACTCTTGTTTTACTGTTGTATTGTTTTATTGGATCTTGTTTAGTCGATACACTTTTTGTATTAGCTTGTGCTCATTTGATTTTGCTATTTTTGTCTCATCTGTTTAAGAAAGTAGGTAGCTGATATATAGCACTTTTACCTTAGCGCTAGGTATACTCTTGGTTGCTTGTTTTTGCAGGAAATGCACTTAATACTTCTGGTGATTAGTAGTTTTGTTCCCTACCTATGTTGAATGCACTTATTGTAAGTCACTTTGGATAAAAGCGTCTGCTAAATGACTGTAATGTAATGTAATATAATGTGTGATGACTGGACATGTTTCAGTGACATGTTCAGTGTGGGACCAGCTTTCTATGTGGGGTGGGCCACGGCCCACCCCGGCCCAGCCCAGTGGCTGCGCCCCTGCTTCACATGATCTCTACTACTTGTGATTCTACATAACCAACAAATACAAACAGATCATTTCTTATCAGGTTTATAAGCCTAATATTTCTACAATGACTTCAAATTGCCTAACAACATATGATGGATATAGCCAGTAACTTTAGGCATAAAGCAGTTGAAGGGGGGTACATTTAAAGGGATAGTTCACTCCAAAAAATGACATATTTTCTCATCAACCACACACCCCATGAAGCCTTGAATTCATGGAGATGTGAGACAATCCTGAGACAATAATTTGATGACCAGCGGACATTTCTGTACAATGAGTACTTTTACTTTTTGTACTTTTAAGTACATTTTGACGGCCAATACTTTTGTACTTTTACTCAAGTACATATTTGAATTCCGGATCTTTTACCCGTAACAGAGTATTTCTATATCGCAGTATTGATACTTTTACTTAAGTAAAACATTAGAGTACTTTTTTCCACTCACCGATGGCTCTTCATCTTGGTCTTCTGCATGAGACAGAGGACGATGAGGCTGAGATGAGGGGTGAGCCATGTAGCCAGCATGGACCCTTGGTCCTTCTATGCCAGCATGGCACCTCCAGGACACTGAGACTCTGAGAGAGAGACAGAGAGACGAGAGGAGAGAGAGAGCATGAGAGAGAGAGAGAGAGAGAGAGAGAGAGAAGAGAGAGGAGAGAGAGAGAGAGAGAGAGAGGAGAGAGAGAGGAGAGACAGATCATGTGAGGTGATTAGAATGACTATAGCACAGTGGTTCTCTCTCTCTCTCTCTCACACACACACACACACACACACACACACACACAGACACACACACACACAACACACACACACACACACACACACACACAACACACACACACACACACACACACACACACACACACACACACACACACACCACACACACACACACACACACACACACACACACACACACACACACACACACACACACTGTGAGCTTGTAGATCTGCTATTTTCAGCACCCGAGTGCAACCAAACATAAAACGACTTGTCTTTTAGTTCTACTGGATCTCTTCTCCACTAGATCCCTCACTAACATTTTAGTCTAGTTTTCTATTCGTTGACGAAATTGTCAATATATTTAGTGTTAGTCTTAGTCATCATAGCTTAGTTTTTATGTAGTTTTTCGTCAGTGAAAAAAGGTAGTCGACCAACATTTTTCGTCATAGTTTTAGTGGAGGAAATCAACACTGTCTGCTGCCACCAATCTGGGAACCCATCGCCAAATAAAAAGGAAAAACAGTGCCCTCTGCTGTTTTTAGCGGCGCTAGCCGCTCCATACCTTTAGGTATAGAGCGGATCCTGCTCTATACCTGACTTTGTCCGTGTTCACCGTCAACGCTCTGATTGGTCAGACCCGTCAACGCTCTGATTGGTCAGACCCGTCAACGTTCTGATTGGTCAGACCCGTCAACGCTCTGATTGGTCAGACCCGTCAACGCTCTGATTGGTCAGACCCGTCAACGCTCTGATTGGTCAGACCCGTCAACAAAGAGATTGGTCAAGCTTCACGTGACACGTGGCTATAAACACATTATAAACACATATCGATGACAACATGTATCAAAGGCGCCGCTACCTTCACACAGGGTGTGATTTTTTACTCTTTCACTTGGCTCTGGGGGGAGCTAAATGGAGCACCCGGTTGCGCAAGGAAACCGGGGTTTTGGTCTGCCTTCAGCCCTCCACTTCCGGTGGTGCGACTATGTTTTCATTCCCACTAACAATATTTCTCCCAGAGAACATGGATGGTTTTGGTTATAAGCCCACTTGTTTCTATGATGAAAGAGCAAGTTAAAATGTTTTGTCTGCTCCGAGGACGCTATTGTTAAATGAGTTTCGGTTTGTTTTCAGTGGGAAGTGAGAGCACAGACAGTAAATCCCGCCCACTACATTTGATTGGGTAAAGCACGGGCCTGCTTCCTGATCTGAAGGCACGCCCACTTGTAGGCCAGTGCGTACGCGATATGACGAACCCCCCCCCGGACAGATTCAAACGGAGAGAGCAGAATCTGTTCTTGAGAGATTAGCTACCACTGACCTGTCAGGGTCAGGTTGCTCTGCGCGGCCCCTACGCTGTTGCTGGCGTTGAGCGACACGTTCCCCGATAGGCTGCTGAGCGTGACCCGGAGCGTGTGATTGGTCAGCCAGGGGTAGCTCCGCGAGTCCAGCACCAGGAAGTCGGAGGAGGCGTTGGCCACCATGCGACCGGACTGGTCCACGAAGGTGATGGTGGCGGGGGGGTTGGAGCGCACCAAGGCGAACAGCACCAGGGAGAGACCCGGGTCCGAGGTCTCGCTGTAAGCGGGCGTTCACCCTCAGGATCTCTGGTTCAACTGACCAGAGAGAGAGAGAGAGAGAGAGAGAGAGAGAGAGAGAGAGAGAGAGAGAGAGAGAGAGAGAGAGAGAGAGAGAGAGAAAGAGAGAGAGAGAGAGAGAGAGAGAGAGAGAGAGAGAGAGAAAGAGAGAGAGAGACACACACACACACAGAGAGACAGAGAGAGAGAGAGAGCGAGAGAGAGAGAGAGAGAGAGAGAGAGAGAGAGAGAGAGAGAGAGAGAGAGAGAGAGAGAGAGAGAGACAGACACAGAGACACAAGAGAGACAGAGACAGAGGGAGAGAGACACAGAGAGAGAGAAAGAGAGAGAGAGAGAGAGAGAGAGAGAGAGAGAGAGAGAGAGAGAGAGAGAGAGAGAGAGAGAGAGAGAGAGAGAGAGAGAGGAATGCTTAATTGATGTATTGGTTGATTGGAAACAGGTACTCACATGTTTAACTTAAGTAAAAGTTTTAATACTGCAATGTAGAAGTACTCTGTTAGAAGTAAAAGTCCGGAATTAAAAATGCACAAAAGTATTGGTATCAAAGTGTTCTTAAAGTACCAAAAGTAAAAGTACCAAAATGTTGAAAACAGCAGATCTACAAGCTCACAGCCATTGTGAGCTTGTAGATCTGCTATTTTCAAAATAGCCTAGGTATAAAATAGGGCTAAAGTGGTTACTGTATGTTTCATAATATAATAATTTGCATATGAAAAGTAAGTAACTAAAGTTTTCAAATAATTGTAGTGGAGTAAAAGTACAACATTCGCCTCTGAGATGTAATGGAGTAGAAGTAAAAGTGTAGACAATTGGAAATACTCCGTAAATGTACTTAGTTACTTTACACCAGTAGCCAATAGCGTCCTTCCACACAGATAACCATTAGCCAATAGACCAACACGGGAACTACAAATTGCACGCACACTTTTGAGACGGCGCCGCTACTCGAGGTCCGTGAGAACGATGAACTGCAGCTGCCAATGCATTCCCTATGAGAGGACATGAGAGTTAGCCTACTTTTAAAATATTCCTACATTAACTGGAGACGATATTGATTTAAATAAAAATATGTTTCCAAATGTATGGAGTGTGTTCTGCCCTCAGTTTGAGTTCATGTTTTTAGTTAATGTTAGAATCTCTGTATACATTGCTTGCTGGTAGTAAATGGATGACATGCTTTTATTTTGATATGCTAAGAATGGCAAACCCTTATTCTGAAATGTCAGCAATGCATTATGGGTAGAAGAAGCTCCATAACTAGTAGACTCCATTGGAGAACAAGCAGACAAACACATGCTGAACATGTCTTTTGTATCTTGACCTTTTTTCACACCCTCGAAAGCAATGGTTGTAAGTTTGAACAGAATTCACATTCTATGTACAGTTTTGATTTGTTTAAATGCAAATGTATATGGATACTAATTCATATTGGTTAAAAATGATGATGCTAATTGCAACTTTACATGTTTATGTATGACCAGCATATCATGTCATGTTATTGTGTTTATATTTCATATTAGCACTTATTTGCCAGCTTAAATTCATACTGTGATTTTTCCATGAAAGCTAAGAGATATCTTTGTCTTTTTTGTTTTCTCTTTAACACAGTTTTACACGTAACTTTCACCTGTCACTCTGAAGATTGTAATAAAAGGAGCAAGGCGCTCGCTTCCTGGCTTGTGAAAAACGAGTTTGGCTGTCTGTTTAACTTCGTTAACATACTGGTTGTATACAACACGTTGTGGGAACAGAACAGAGTGTCTTTGTCAACATATCTTCTTGTTTTCTTAATCGTTGATGTGTTTCACATTTAATTTGCCACTTTAACGAGTTACCCATAATGTTAACACAGCAGAGGAGAGACGGCAGACAGACAAGTTGTCGCATTTCAGTGACATCACTGTCTTTACGAGCGCCGAGCGCCGACCAGTGGCGTAGCCACTGTAGAGACAGGACAGGCAGTCGCCTGCTCCGACTAAGTGTCTATAGCGTCCTTCCATATACTCACACTGCACGTTGAGCGTGACCGTGGCGTTGGAGCTCTCTCCCGTGCTGGGATTGGCCGCCGTGCAGACCAGCTCCCGGTCGTACCTCCTGGCCTGCAGGGAGAAGCTGCTGTTGCTACGCCGCCGCGAGGCCGCCGCCCCCCCCACGGGCTCCGTCATCGCCTCCTGTGATGTCATCACCAGGCGCCCGCTGTCCGGGAAGGGCTCGCGCTGCCGCTCGCCGTTCAGGTACCAGGTGAGCAGGGGGGGCGGAGCCGCCTGCTGGTGCGGGAAGCCCCCCGCCCCCCCCCCTGCTCCCGGCTCGTCCGATTGGCAGCTGAACTTGTGCGTCATGTTCTCCCGCAGCGTGATCACCGAGCGCCGCCGCCCGTCAATCTTGGGGGCGGGCTCAATGGCACCTGTGGGGAGGGGGGGAGGGGTCAGTGTAGGTACAGCAGCCAATTGGATCTTTGATAAATTATGTTTATACGTTTTACATGAACTCATCTCACTCTTCTCACTGTTGTATGTCTTTAGTTTATTAAATTGAAACAAACCTTTAACTCTCTATAATGCAGAGCCCCAGAAGTAAAATAGTGTTGTTTATTTTACTTAAAGGAGAATTGCAGAGGAAGACACTTAAAATCGACGACTGCTTACTGCTCTTAGTAAGTTGTAGGATGGGTAACATTCAAAGTGCAAATTTCACTTAATGGAGAATTTTGGACTAAAGTTTTATTACCTTTTCTATGATGTTATGATATCTTAGGATGAATGGTACAGTAGAAACATTTCATAACTCCATCCCTGGTCCGCCAGAGCTTAAAAGGTGCGCGGATAGGCCTTAGGTTAGATCACATATTTGAATAGCTTTTTTTTTTTTTTTGAGAGAGAGAGATCTGACGTTCAAGTCTCGCTAGACGAGATTGAAATCTCGATAATTCAGTCTCATCTAGCGAGACTTTTTTTTTTGTTTTTTTTGGGGGGGTTTCATAGTGTTCTGTCACTATGAACATCAGATCTCACCAAAAAAAAGCTATTCAAATATGTGACCTAACCTAAGGCCTATCCGCGCACCTTTTAAGCTCTGGCGGACCAGGGGTGGAGTTATGAAAATGTTCTACTGTACCATTCATCCTAAGATATTATAACATCATAGAAAAGGTAATAAAACTTTAGTCCAAAATTATCCTTTAATGTGCAAATAAGCAGTGACAAAAAATACCCCAAGGGGTGGGGACCAAACATTTTATTATTAATATTATTATGAATTAAGTTATGGCCACAACATACAGATCTCGTATCCACGTTCCCACATGTTAATAACGTGTGAGGAGTTTAAAACAACACAACAACACTATTTCACTACGGGGCTCCGTACTAATGTATAAATGTGAATGAGGAGGAATCATATTTCAGCCACTGTAGCTGCAGTATTATGACTCATCATAGTGTGATTACAAGGGCTGTGAATCTTCCTCAGTCTGTATATGTATAATTCTGCTGTACATTTTAAATGATGACACACGCTGGAAGGTATTCATTACCATCTCGACCCCGTTTCTCCTGGTCTGCGTGTGTTTTGTCAGAACAGCAGAACTGGGCCTTCACAGAGAGCTGAGCACAGCAATGCATTTACCCTCTCTCTCTCTCTCTCTCTCTCTCTCTCTCTCTCTCTCTCTCTCTCTCTCTCTCTCTCTCTCCTCTCTCTCTCTCTCTCTCTCTCTCTCTCTCTCTCTCTCTCTCTCTCTCTCTCTCTCTCTCTCTCTCTCTCTCTCTCTCTCTCTCTCTCTCTCTCTCTCTCTCTCTCTCTCTCTCTCTCTCTCTCTCTCTCTCTCTCTCTCGCTAAATGATGGAGAGTTGGTAACCAAATGTACCCTTATAGATCTTTAACTCTTGACAGTGTAAAATGTAACCAAATGTACCGTACCCTTATAGATCTTTAACTCTTGACAGTGTAAAATGTAACCAAATGGACCCTTATAGATCTTTAACTCTTGACAGTGTAAATGTAACCAAATGGACCCTTATAGATCTTTAACTCTTGACAGTGTAAAATGTAACCAAATGGACCCTTATAGATCTTAACTCTTGAGTGTGTAAAATGTAACCAAATGGACCCTTATAGATCTATAACTCTTGAGAGTGTAAAATGTAACCAAATGGACCCTTATAGATCTATAACTCTTGAGAGTGTAAAATGTAACCAAATGGACCCTTATAGATCTTTAACTTCTTGAGAGTGTAAAATGAAACCAAATGGACCCTTATAGACCTTTAACTCTTGAGAGTGTAAAATGTAACCAAATGGACCCTTATAGATCTTTAACTCTTGAGAGTGTAAAATGAAACCAAATGGACCCTTATAGACCTTTAACTCTTGAGAGTGTAAAATGTAACCAAATGGACCCTTATAGACCTTTAACTCTTGAGAGCGTAAAATGTAACCAAATGGACCCTTATAGATCTTTAACTCTTGAGAGTGTAAAATGTAACCAAATGGACCCTTATAGATCTTTAACTCTTGAGAGTGTAAATGAAACCAAATGGACCCTTATAGATCTTTAACTCTTGAGAGTGTAAAATGAAACCAAATGGACCCTTATAGATCTTTAACTCTTGAGAACGTAAAATGTAACCAAATGGACCCTTACACTGTATACATATTTAACTCTTGAGAGTGTCAAATGAAACCAAATGGACCCGTACGGGTCCATTTGGTTTCATTTTACACTCTCAAGAGTTATATTATTGTTAAACATCCGCATTACTTAATGTACAAGAAGTCACACAATTAGACAACGTAGAAGAATTGTTATTTGTATCAACGTTTGCCTGTCATCTCTCCTATTCGTACCAACATCAATACATCATGGATGGAATTGTGGACAAAATCTTATCCAACGATAACAACATATTCTAAGTCTTTGGGTCTGAGAGTCTAAATAATCTCATCAAAGGTGGATCTGTGGCTCAAATGCAGAATAAATAATGGACCTTGATATGAAAAGGTTTGAAAACCACTGACCTAATGATAATAGTAGCCTACAGCCTCACACAAAAACATCACAAGTAGCACATCTCTCTCTCTCTCTCTCTCTCTCTCTCTCTCTCTCTCTCTCTCTCTCTCTCTCTCTCTCTCTCTCTCTCTCTCTCTCTCTCTCTCTCTCTCTCTCTCTCTCTCTCTCTCTCTCTCTCTCTCTCTCTCTCTCTCTGTGGACATGCAGATGAAAAGACGATTTCCAAGTGAAATCTCGTCTCACAACGTTTTTCTTTTCATGTTGTCGGCGTTTCGTTCTGCTGTTCTGACACTCAAAGAGGATCAAAGGGAATCCTGTGAATCCACAGCATGAGTGATTTTCACAGGAGGTTTTCAAGAAATATTACTTACCCAGTGGTTTTGTTAGAGTACATTGCACTGTGAACTTGACACGTTTTCACCCGACAACACATGTTAGTGTGAAACATGTGTGTAGCAGTGTGTAACATTGTGTCTCTCACCTGTCCAGGACCACAGCAGTGTGTGTAGCAGCCAGACAGCCACGCCTGAAGCCCACCGTCTCACACACCACACACCTCATACCGGACCCCCGCCCGAAGCACCTGCACACCTACGCTCACACACACACACACACACACACACAACTACCTCCTGCACGACCCCACACACACACGCACGCACGCACGCACGCACGCACGCACGCACGCACACACACACACATCAAAA
>NC_139945.1:2351542-2366542 GCF_963454915.1 Gymnoscopelus microlampas | reverse complement strand
CGTGCATGTGCGCTGCATGTGCGCTGCATGTGCGCGACCACATCACATGGATGCACCCGGGACGCGTTATTATGAATCCCACGCCGCGTCCTGGATTTAGACCCGCCTTACGTGTCTGATTGGCTCCCCGGCAGGCATAGTTTTACTGAGGTTAGGGTTAGGGTTAGGGTTAGGTTTAGGCATAGTCTTACTGAGGTTAGGGTTAGGGTTAGGGTTAGGTTTAGGCATAGTTTTACTGAGGTTAGGGTTAGGGTTGAGGTTAGGTATAGGCATAGTAGCAAAAACGAGAACTGTCAATCACAGCGACTACTGACCAATCACAGCGCCCGCTCAGCGGGTTTGCCACGACGCGGTGTGGGAATCATAATAACGCACCCGGGACGTATCGCGGTGGTACTGCAGGCTCCACTTGCGGCTTGCCTGAAAGGCCCTCCTTAAATAATTATCGTTCTATTATTGTCATCTGTTGTATTTAATAAATCTACTGAAACCGTATCAGTATTAAGGCTTCATTCTCTCACCGAGGTAGTTTCCACAACACCTACAAGCTCGGCTATTTTCACTATTTGTCATGATAATTAGTACGGTACATGCATTGAAGTGAGTTATGACTAATAACCCTATGTGTGTGTTTGTTAACCCATTAAGACCTGGAACGCATCTGTGTCATTTTAGCTAAAAAGCATTATTTTACACTTTGGCTATTCAAAAATAGCAGATATACAAGCTCATAGCGCGGCACTCGGTGCCGCGCTATGAGCTTGTAGATCTGCTATTTCTGAAAAATCAAGAAAATGTGTGCAAATCTTTGAATATATATGTTTTAAAGCAAACATTTGTAACTCAAATCTTTGCTTCTGGGGGGTTCCTGAAAGAAAATATTTTGAGATGGGGTTCCGCGGCCAAATACATATAAATGTTGGGGGTCGTTGACATGAAAAGGTTTGAGAACCACTAATATATAATATAGCAACATAGGTTTTTTCAAAAAACTGTTAGAAGACATTTTGTAGAATCGGAACCTCAGGCCTTAATGGGTGAAACGCATCAAACCCACACACTAAAATGCTGACGTTGTATTTATGACTATTTAAGGTTAGATGTAATATGCCGTCAGGGTTGCCACACATGTTTAACTATGCATTTTCTAAACTTTTCCAAAGCCTTTTTTCACATTTCCTTTTTTCACAGACCATATCATTACAATCATACAGTTTAATAATAAAGCTCTTATACACCAGGGTGCTATCATTGCCCCAAGACAGACTAGAGTAGAGCTAAAAGTTAGGCCGCACTCACATAGCTCGTGCACAGCAGCACAAATTCTTACCATGTTACGCATTTCACGCGAAGTTCCGACATTTTCCAGGCCTGGAAAACTGTTTTTCTAATTAAAAAAGAAAGTCCAGGAATGTCACGACCATGGGATCCCTGTACAGTATGTAGAAACAAACAAAATACACAAAAAAATAAACAGTAAGGATACAATACATTTCTGCAGTTTTCTGTTATCAGAGGTATGATGTCGTCACCTTCTTAAACTAATGGTCTACGTCATTTTTTGAGGAAAATTATATTTTTGCCTAGGTCAGCTCCTCATGACACTGTCCACCTCTGGTAAAATCACCTCATCATCTCCTAATTGAAAAGGATCATGCTGTTCACTCACCTTTTAGTAGAATGGCCTCTATCTCCCCCCTAGTGTGACTTGGGCCCAAAAAAATGGCCTAAGTCTGGAGAAAATCATCAAATCGTTTGGCCCAAGTCAGGTTTAATCCCATTTAAACCTATTTAAATCTCTTATGTTACATAACTGACAGACAGTGTTATGTGTATGTTAATACTCATAATTTGTCATATTATTATGCTGTAAATCATATACATAATTTCACCCAAAATTGGTGAAAATATTAAGAAATATCATAGCTTTGGCTGATTTTTTAATCTTTTCTGAAAAAGGTAAAACAAAAAAAACATAGGCCATTAGTTTAGATCTGTGTCACTTTAGATTTCTTTGGCTATTCAAAAAAATAGCAGATCTACAAGCTCGTAGCGCGGCACCGAGTGCCGCGCTACGAGCTTGTAGATCTGCTATTTTTGAAAAATCGTGAAAAAATATTTTGTATATTTTTTTTCAAAAAACTGTTAGGATTTCGATTTTTTTTTTAAGAATCGCCCCAGGTCTTAACGGGTTAGGAAGGTGACGATGTTAAACATTCACTCTAGAATGTGGAAAATCAAACATATTTTCCATAGAACGATGTTTCCTCTTGAAGAACCTTTACATTGTTCAGTTTTTCCTCCTCATCATCACAACGCGGTTGGAAGGGAAATATGTGGGCTTTATTATTACCAACTTATACAAAATAAATGACAGGTTTACTGTAAACGGAAAGGATGACGGGGTAGACCTACTGGTAAAGAGATGACACACACACATAAAGATGACATTATTCACTGGAACCTTTCCACACGTCTACTTTCATGTCCTACAGCCAGATACTCGAACCTCTTCTAAGAGGTTAAGAGTCAGCATGTTGATGGAGAGAGCACTCAAGTCAGTGCCAACCCCCCCCCCCCCAGGAGACAGGGTACCAGTCAATATCACCCCCCACTAGTGGTGGAAAGTAACTAAGTACATTTACTTAAGTACTGTACTTAATCGGGTGCCAAACACGGTCTGAACCGTGTGTTTACATAGTGGCGGTTCCGAAGCTTCGGTGCCAAACACGGTCTGAACCGTGAGTTTGGTCTTTTTGTTTTTTTCGTTTTTCTCCGCGCGGGCGGGGCTAGAGCAGCTCTGGGAGCACCCATTGTAATCCTGCGAAGGAAGTGCCAGATCGCTCACCGGAAACAATTCTTTTTCCCCCATCCTCTTCCTGTCTATTTCCTACTTTGAAACGCCTATATCTCCGAATCTGTTTCCTGTGGGGAAAACCGGTCATGCACGATGCGCGATCCCCCCCCGTTGTAACCCGCGAGGGGAATGTTATGGTTCCAGGCTGTAGCCAGGCTCATGGCACAACATGAATCGATGCTTTTTTTTGCATGGATTTGATTGTAACGCACGCGGAAACTTTAAAAAGCAAAGCGCAGTCAATGGGGAGAATGCTGGCACCCACGGTAAGTTGTTATGAAAAAATGCTGGCACCCAATGTGTTAAGTACAGTTTTGGAGGTATTTGTACTTTACTTGAGCATTTCCAATTTCCAATACTTTTACCTCTACTCCACTACATCTCAGAGGCAAATATTGTACTTTTACTCCACTACGTTTACTCGAAAACTTTAGTTACTACTAGTTACTCTTCAGATATAAATTATGATATAATTAAACATACATTAACCACTTTAAACCTATTTTGTACCTATAGGCTATTTGAAAATAGCCGATCTACAAGCTCGCGACGCGTTGTGAGCTTGTAGATCGGCGATTTTCAAATATTTATTACTTTTACTTTTGGTACTTTGAGTGCATTTTGATGCCAATATTAGACAGGAGGGATTTCAGAAAAAAGGCCTTCTATAAGGAGGTTAGAGGCATTTGGGGGTAAAAGTTGGGAACCAGGCCATTTTACATAATTCAAGGGTGCTGAATCAGAAAAACACGGTTCCCAAGCAAAATTCTTAGTGCTTAACCTCCTAATTTGCATATCAAAATGGCTGCCGATTTTGAAGTATTTCTTAAACAACTCTATAACAAAGCAAGCAAATCTGACAAATAAAGTGTATATATTTATGTTCTGAGGGTCATACAATGTGTGGAAGATATTTGTAATGTAATATATGTAAATAAATGTAAATAATGTAAATAAATATGCAAATTAGAGGCCACTATTACAGAAAACGGTTTCGTACTTAAAGTGATTCATCCGCATCCCCCTTATTTTATTTTATTTCTACTTATCTGTATTTTTACCATCCTTAAGACATCTAAAATACATATTTAGATCATGGAAAAATCCTGGTACATTTGGCCCCTGATGACCAAAAAAGAAATTGCCCCCATGTATAACTCACCCCCAGAATGAGTTAGAGCCACAGAACTGGTACTGATAACTGAACACAAACTACTTTCAACACAACTATATAGAGTGGGATGGGGATGGCTATAGTTACACTTAGACAGCCAACAGGGACTAGCTGAAATGCCCAGCCAAATGTGTTCCTATTGGCTGGGCTTTAAACAGCCATAACTCCAATTCCCAGCATCGAAAACCTATGAAACTTCCTAGATGCGCTTAGACGGCCAACAGGGAAAGGCTGAAATTGTTTAAGCTATGTAGCCTAACTTTTCAGTTGATTGCCATACAGGCTTGTGTCCCCCCCCCCACCCCGATGGGCCCTGCCTAGTACAGCCTAGTCCAGCCTATTACTGCCTAGTCCTAGGACTAGGCTAGACCTGGGTGTACTAGGCTTTACTGTACTAGACTCTGCTGGGCTCTAATAGTCTGTTTTCAGCTCTAGCAGGCTTTGCTAGGCTGTACTTGGCTTTATTAGGCTATAGAAGGCAGTACTTTACTTTGGCCTACAAATGTTCATGCAAAACTATTGGTGGTGCACACACAAACTATTGCCCGTGTACACAGTGGTTAATCCCAATGGTCTGAGTATCTACAGGGCTGACAAGGGACTAGCACAGCCTAGTTCAACCTAATAGAGCCTAGTACAACCTAGTCTTAACTAGTCCAGTCTGTTCCATGCTAGTATAGCCTATATCGCCGTCCCCTAGTCTGTTCCATCAAAAGGCTGGACTAGGCTAGACCTGGGTGTACTAGGCTTTGATGTTGTAGTCTCTACTGGTCTCTAATAGACTGTTTTAAATTCCAGTAGGCTGTGCTGGTCTGTACAATGCTATATTAGGCTGTACAAGGCAGATCTGTACTATGGTCTACAAAGGTTCATGCAAAACTATTGATCGTGCACACACAAGCTATTGCCCGTGTTCACAGTGGTTAGTCCCAATGGTCTGAGGATCTACAGGGCTGACAAGAGCATAGTACAGCCTAATATAGCCTATTAGAGTCTAGTACAGCCTAGTACAGCCTCATCTATCCTAGTCCAGCCTTATCAGTCCTAGCATAGCCTGGTACCCCCTCCCCTATTATGTTCTCCCACCAGGCTGGACTAGGCTAGACCTGGGTGTACTAGGTTTTACTGTACTAGTCTCTGCTGGGCTCTAATGGTCTGCTTTCAGCTCTAGCACCCGTTGCTAGGCTTTACTGGGCTCTATTAGGCTATAGAAGGCAGTACTTTACTTTGGCCTACAAATGTTCATGCAAAACTATTTCTTGTGCACACACAAGCTATTGCCCGTGTACACAGTGGTTAGTCCCTATGGGTTGAGGATCTACAGGGCGGACAAGAGCCTAGTACAGCCTAATAGAGCCTATTTGAGTCTAGTACAGCCTATTACAACCTAGTCTAGCCTAGTCCGGCCTGTTCCATGCTAGTATAGCCTATACCACCCTCCCCTAGTCTGTTCTCCCAAAAGGCTGGACTAGTCTTGGATGTACTAGGCTGTACAGTACTAGACTCTACTGGTCTCTAATACGCTTTTTAGCGGCTCTAGCTGCTCTATACCTGACTTTGTCCGTGTGCGTCAACGTTCTGATTGGTCAGGTGCGTCAACAAAGTGATTGGTCAAGCTTCACGCGACACATGGCTATAAACACATTATAAACACATATCAATGACAAAATGTATCAAAGGCGCCGCTACCTTCACACAGGGTGTGATTTTTTAATCTCTAGTAGGCTTTGCTAGGCTGCACTAGGCTATATTAGGCTGTACAAGGCAGATCTGTACTATGGTCTACAAAGGTTCATGCAAAACTATTGCTCGTGCACACACAAGCTATGGCCTGTGTACACAGTGGTTAGTCCCTATGGTCTGAGTATCTACAGGGCTGACAAGGGACTAGTAAAGCCTAATAGAGAGTATTAGAGTCTAGTACAACCTAGTACAACCTACTCTAGCCTAGTCCAACCTGTTCCATGCTAGTATAGCCTATAGAAATGATTTCATGTGCATGCCATAAGCAATGCACAACACGTCGTTGCAAATGCCGGAAATCTGGGTTACGATGCACAGCCATGTGTGCATGTCAGCAACGGAGTGATGATCAACCTCCTTGTATGAATGTGGTCTAGTGTCTAGACTTTCGTTCAACAATGGCCAATACAGTATCTTTAGAGTACTAAACCGTTATCCGTTATGGGGGCCGCTATTTTGCATATTTCGGAGTAGGCTGATTATTATATTATATTATATTATCATATTATATTACTTACAAATTCTTTACTCACATTGTAGAAAATGTATATAGACACTTCATTTGTCAATTTTGCTTGCCTGGCCACAGAGTTATTGAAGATAAAGGTGCGAATTTGCCAATTTGGCAGCCATTCAGATATGCAGATTAGAAGGTCAAAAACTAAACATTTAGCATGGGGAAAAAGTATGTATTTTAGATGTCCTAAGGATGGCAAAAATACAGATAATTAGGAACAAAATAAGGGGGATGCACCTTTTGCACCGTTTGAGTACTACGGTACATCATTTTATGTAATGGTGGCCTCTAATTTGCATACTTATTTACAATTTATTACATTACAAATATCTTCCACACATTGTATGACCCTCAGAACATAAATATATACACTTTATTTGTCAGATTTGCTTGCTTTGTTATAGAGTTGTTTAAGAAATACTTCAAAATCGGCAGCCATTTTGATATGCAAATTAGGAGGTTAAGCACTAAGAATTTTGCTTGGGAACCGTGTTTTTCTGATTCAGCACCCTTGAATTATGTAATATGGCCTAGTTCCCGACTTTTACCCCCAAATGCCTCTAACAATCACATATTTCAGAAATCCCACCGGTCTATATTGCTGTACTTTTACTTAAGTCCATTTTTAATGCACTTTTTTTTTTTTTACCACTGACACAGACACACACACACACACACACACACACACACACACACACACACACACACACACACACACACACACACACACACACACACACACACACACACACACACACACACACACACACACACACACACACACACACACACACACGCGGCAAGACTTTTTAAATTATTTCTTTATTTATATATATTTATTTATTCATCTCAGTTTGGTTGGTATTATTTTTAATCATTGTTGTTGCACTTTAGTATTTGAACTCAAAACAAAAACAAAAACAAAAACGTAAAAATAACAAAATGAAAAAGAAAAAAAAAGACAAAATAAAAAAAAAAAGGAAAAAAAAAGTAAATAAAAGGAGAGAACCTAAGTTAGAGGAGTGGAGGCTCGGCTTACAGACCAGTAAGGAGCGAGGGATGATAGAGGAGAAGCCAGCGGGGGGGGAGGGAGGTAGGGAGAGAGAGAGGGATGAGTTTAAACAGATGGAACAGAACAGAACACACGTCCCTATAATATACACGCACATTTCTGCCTCCTCGGAGACCCTCCAGCATGGGCCACCACACGTTACGGTGAAATTGGTGACTCTGCTGAAATACGTGACCGTGTTTGTGGTACTTCGCGTAACTTCAACGTCTGAACCTGAACCTATACGTCTAAATCTTATATATATATATATATATATAGTTGAGCTAAATAACCACTAGGTTGAACTCTGTTAATCAAGTCAAGTCCACAAGACGGGTCACATATTTCAGCAGGTCACCAATTTCACCGTAGCACGGTCTGGAGGGACGGATGGAGTAGTGCAGCGGTTCTCAACCAGTGGTCCGGGGACCACCAGTGGTCCTTGAGGGGGGTTCCAGGGGGTCCCCAGACAAATGAATAGTTAGCAACCAAATTGACCCTAACGGGTCCATTTGGTTCCATTTGTACACTCTCAGAGTTAAATGAACACTGATGATACAGTGCAGATTGGGACCCCCGAGATATCAAAATGGTTGAGTCCCTGGCATTTTTTTTTTCAAATGGGGGGTCCCTGGGCTAATGTGTGTCAATTTGGGGGTCCTTGACGCCAAAAAAAGGTCGACAACCACTGTAGTATAGTGGAATGAAGTCTTTTGAGTGCGTCTGAAGCGGTCTGCGTTTCCATTCACTAAAACCACATGAAAGACGTACTTTCTTTCAGAGTGCGTTCTCACCCAGAACGTTCCAAGATTCTTACAAAGACAGTATGTTGAACATAAACCGTTTGCAACAGCTTCACTGAAAGAAACTGAGTTGTTCTACCAACAAAAACCTGTGGGATTCTCTTCACATTCTAAAAGCCCCGATTCACACTTTTGTTTGTTGTTGTTGTGCCCGGAAATATCAGACCTAACACCACTCACAACGCTTCGCACCCGCGGCGCGTTGGGAGCGTTGTTAAGACCTGCTATTTCCACAGCGTGGCGCGGTCGACCGGAGCCTAAATTAGGTTCGACCGGAACTTATAGCTCCCCCGAACACAAGGGAAGGTGTGTAGGGGCAGTGGTTCTCAACCTTTCCAGGCCGCGACCCAGGGCCGGATTAACCATAGGCCGTTATGGGCGAGTGCCCTGGGGTACCAGCCAATGGGGGCACAAAAAAAAAATATTATTATTTTTTTCTTTTCTTTTAAGAAATATATAACATAGCCTTAACATAACCATAACCCTAAAACCGAAATAAAGTAACCAAAAACCGGAAAGAAACTAACAAAATCCGCCAATTTTTCGCGCAAGCGCACGATTTCGGCAAAGCGCGGGGGGCACTTCAATTTGAGGTCGCCCTGGGGCACCACATAGTGCTAATCCGACCCTGCCGCGACTCCCCCAAAATAATTATATTTGGAACTGGGGAGTTGAGGCATTTAGTTTGACTCGGTTCCCCCACGTAAATATTGCGAAAATAGCCGATCTTTTAACTTGTGGATCAGCCATTTTCAACATGTTGGCCTCTTTCTTATATTTGACAATGTGGCCAATGTTATTGTATAGTTTGTCGATTACTTTTACTAACTTTTTGGTCTTTAAAGTCCTTAAATTGTCACTTAAGCGTCATCTGACTCACAAGGTTGAGAACCACTGGTGTTAAGGGGTTCAGGTTTGGCTTGAGTTTGGCTTGAGGGGGGGAGGGGGGCGCATAGAATGGAAGAGCAGGCTGCTCCACCATGTCAGGACATCCATATTTGTGAACAACCACATCAGCTTTAACTTCAGGGGGTTTTAAGTGACATGTTTTCTGTTTAAAAAGTGAATGCTCCATGTGTGTATTCCAATAGTAAGCTACTGTATGGTACAGAGTGTTTGTTCAGTGACAGCGTTCTCTCCCCGTCTCTCCAGCTCTTTAACAAACAGAAAACACATTTCCCGGTCAGGATATCAATGTTTGTATCCATAGAGAAACCCCACAAAAAAAAAAATATTAATCAGTTTAGAACGTTGGGGTGTTTCAGTTCCAATTATGTCCAATCACATTTTGTTTTGTTTTGTTACATCACAAACCAAAGTTCACTCGTTTATAATCCCGTCTGCGAGTTCCCTCTCCTGATTGGCTGAAAATAGGTATCCCGACCTCCATCTTGTGTTTACTAATGAGCTGGCGAGTCACTGAACAAACTCCCTAGACTAGAGCAATGATGACTATCACGATTTAGAGCTATTTTTTACAGTAACACTTATTTTTAACAAAAACATCATCACTCCACCTCTCCTAAAGGAGAAACGCGGAATAGATTCATCTGGTTTGAGTCTGGCTTCCTATAGTAGTAACTTCACCTCCTTTGGCTGGACGTTGCTTTGAGTCCATCCCACCCGGCACCCCCCCCTTTAAAAAAATTGGTCTCAAAGTGGACCCCCAGGGGTCCTTGGGGGGGGGGGGGGGGGGTTCCAGGGGGTCCCCAGCAAAATGTGTTAATATGGCATCACGATCATTTTAACCACTTTAACCTTTTATACTTTGGCTATTCAAAAATAGCAGATCTACAAGCTCGTAGCGCGGCACCGAGTGCCGCGCTACGAGCTTGTAGATCTGCTATTTATTTTTTTTTACTTTTATTTTTTTTGAACATTTGTGCAAACCTTCAAATAACTCAAATCTTTGCTTCTGGGAGGGGGTACCTGGAAATAAATATTTTGAGATGGGGGGGGGGGAGAGTCCACGGGCCGGATACATATCATTTCGAGTGGTCCTTGACATGGAACAAGTTTGAGAACCACTGCTTTAAAATACTAAACATCATCATCATCGTCATCTGGGTTTTGGGGCCTTCCTATTGAACCCAAAGCCTGAATCTGATCACGACAACTACTGAGTTCAGAGGAGAAGTAAAGCTGCAGGATGAGTCATGCCAGGCAGGGGATGAAGCACCTAAACAAAGAGGGAAAAAGACACCGGCTTCCAACGCTATCTATCAATGCATTTGAATGGGAGATTATCACGTTTTATCAGACCATTGAATGGGCGAAGTAGGGCCACATACGGACCTATACCCGCCATTTAGCAGACCATTCATTGGGCGTAATCAGGAGCTACTGACCTACTCGAAGGCGGAGCAGTCCCCCCACAACATGATTGACCATCCTGTGCCTATAGGTACATAAAGGCCCTTTGCAGACAGGGTACGATTTAACCAGCAGATTTAAACGCGATGCGAAAAGACGCACAAATTGAACTGGGTTTGATTGGGGGAAAAAATAATGCATCGGCGCAGCCACTTGCCGGACGGCAAATTGGGAGCCGGTGTGCATGAGGTCATAGAGAGCCATGTGTTCTTTTAACACAGTGGTTTTCAACCAGTGGTCCGGGGACCACCAGTGGTCCTTGGGGGGCTACCAGGGGGTCCCCAGCTAAATTAGTTAACATAGCCTCAGAATCACTTTAACCACTTAGTTTTGGCTATTCAAAAATAGCAGATATACAAGCTCATAGCGCGGCACCGAGTGCCGCGCTATGAGCTTGTAGATCTGCTATTTTTGAAAAATCTTTAAAATGTGTGCAAATCTTTGAATATATTAATTTTTCAAAGAGAACATTTTTAACTCAAATCTTTGCTTCTGTGGGTCCCTGGCACTAAACATTTTCAGATGGTGGTCCGCGGCCAAATGTATATCAATTTAGGGGTCCCTGGCATGAAAAAGGTTGAAAACCACTGCTTTAACAAATTGGGTGCCGGAATTTTATAGTAACAGAATACGCTCGGTGCCTGGTATTCTCACCGTTGCGTTCCATTGTGCTGTTTAAAGCTGTAGACTCCATAACGAGCGATCCATGACAAAAAAAAAAGCATGCCTCCATTTTGCCCGATGGGCCTGGCTAAACGGCTGGAACGATAACATCTCTGACGCGAGTAACAATGGCGGAGCGATCGCGGATACGAAATGAGTCGTTTTCCCCCAGCGTAAAAAAGTTTCGGAGTTTTAGAGAAGGAGATAGAGCGGAAGCGGATGGGGAGCCATGTTTTTTTGACACGGTGATCCATCTGGCCCTTCCTTTTTCAGAATCGCCTAGGGTGATTCCAGAGCTGCTCTAGCCCCTCCCGCGTGGAAATAAATGAAAAAAAACAAAAAGATAAAAAAAAACAGTATATATACCTTTTTGGCACTCCACGTCACTTTTTGAAAAACAGTATATATATGCTTTTGGCACTCAATGTGTTGAGTGAAAAAAATGATATTGTCCGTTTTTTTTTCATGCGCAAAATCACACCCCGTCTGCAAAGGCCTTAACTCGAACGCCGCCAAGTCGACTCGAGCGAACGTCGCAACGTTCGGGACGGCAACTCGCTCGGTGGCCCCTCACGTGGCTCCAGTTCGCTCCATATACTGCGCGCCTCCGTCATGGTCCGGAAAACCGAAACGGAACTTTTTTTAAGTCATCTCCGTCGGTAAGGTCAGTATGTCCTGATAACAGCCAATGAATGGTCTGATAAACGGCGGGTATAGGTCAGTATGTCGCCTATACTTCGCCCATTCAACGGTCTGATAAAACGTGACGATCCCATTCAATGCATTGATAGCATCCCAATGGGGTGAAAAAGGAGGGGCTGGGGTGAGAGGGGCCGAGGCGGGGGAGACAAACTGGAGGTTTGGTTAACTGCTGCATCTCTTTTTTTGTTGATCTCTTTTTGCACCTCTTGCCCCCCCCCCCCCCCCACACACACACACCCCCCCCAGACTAACAGCAAAATCCTCAAATCAACAGAGTCTTTAAAGAGTTCAGATAAGACGTTCAACATCCTCACAAGAAGAAAGTCCCTTCCATTGTACGCTTTTGTTTTGGATGCGTGTTTAAGCAGGTGTTTTTTGGCCTGAAGACCACAAACTTAATCCCCCCCCCGCCACCTTCCTTTAGGCTATAGCGGATAAGATGTTTTGGCTTTAATGTCCCCCCTCTTCCCCTCTAACACCTCGGGTTCGAAGTGTTAGACAACGTGAGTGAGATCTTGGACAGAGACGGTGATGATCCTGTTTCACACAGTTCTAGCCTCCTGGCCGTCAGGGTCTTTTATCCAGGGGGAGGGACCCCCGGGGGGTCCGTGAGGAGGGGGGGGGGGGGGGGGGGGGGTCCAGGGGGCGACCCCCAGCTAAAGATAGTTAGGAGCCAAATGGACCCCTTACAGGTCTGTAACTCAGAGAGTGTACATATGGAACCAAATGGACCCGTAAGTACAAATGGAACCAAATGGACCCTTACGGGTCCATTTGGTTCCATATGTACACTCTCTGAGTTACTGGGGTTCCCGTGGCCCCTAACGCTGGGGGCAAACTGGGGGGTCCTAAAAAATCCAAAAAAGTTTGATAATCACTGGGACATGGAAGTAGTTAATAGGAATAGTGTCCTCCTTTGGTTCCCGTAGTAGCAAGGCCAGCGTGGGGAGGGGCTAAATGTTCCGTTATAACAACAACAACACTTTCAGCCAATCGGAAAGCTGACAGGGGGGGTGTGGTGTGTCCGATGCCGCCGGATGGAGAGATCGTCGTGGCGACGAGGATGGGAGTGATAACGAAAGAGAGAGAGAGAGGGGGGGGCGTGTGTCCGTCTCGTCACACGTTTATAACGTCATGTTTCTGATGATATGTCAGCTATTTTACAAAGTTATTACGTTGTTTTTTTCTTTTTCGTTTTTTTTTTTTTTCAAACGTCAAGTCTCTTGTTATAGCACCCGAGCGACCCTGTCTCCCAGCCCAGCCCCAGCCCCAGCCCCGCCCACAAACAAACAAACCCTCCCCCCATAAGCCCCGCCTTACATTACAGTCCCCCCACGACAACCCCCCCCCCGTTAAACAAAAACCAAACAAAAACCGAACGAAAAAAAAAAACATCGAGAATGAACGACGCGTCACGACAACATCAATGATTGAAATGATACGTTTTTTTTTTGTTTTGTTTTTTTAAAGAAAAGCAACACAAAATAATTACTCTCCTCTTTTTTTTCGTTCTTTTTTTTATATCTTCAAGTGTCTCAACATTATAATAACAATAATAATATTAATAAAAACAAATAAGAACAATCTTTTTTTTTTTTTAACTCTTTAAACGACACGTTGTGGAGAGATCGGTGTCTCTCCGTCTCTCTCCTCTCTTTTGGCTAGAAATCTCAATATATATATAAAAAAAAAAGAAGAAAAAAAAAACATTTTGAAAACATCCAAAAATATAAATGATAAACAAATACCGTTATAAAAAAAGCCTCCCCGACCAATCTGAAAAAAAAAAAAAAAAGGAAAAAAAACAGTTAACGAAATAAAAGTTTTGATACAGAAATTGCAATAGCGTTCTATACATGGGATCAACTGTACAAGGATAAAGCCCCATCTTATCCTCTCCTGTCGTATACAACGGTGGCGTCCCGGTGGCCGAAAAAAAAGAACAGCCGATCTACATCAAGCCGGCGGAGTTGTGGGCTTGTAGATCGGCTATTTTTCAAAAGGCAGGAAAACACTGTCGTACACGACACAACGTATCAACCTCAGGCCAAAGATGTCAGCTTCAACTAAAGCACACTGAAATACAATGTGAGAGAGAGAGAGAGAGAGAGAGAGAGAGAAGAGAGAGAGAGAGAGATGAGAGAAATATGGAATGGAAAAACGGTTATGACATGAGAGGGAAGGTAAGCGAGAGGAAAAGGAAGGTACGCGAGAAGAAGAGGTATAGTTGATGGAGAGAGAGAGAGAGAGAGAGAGAGAGAGAGATGGCTTGAACTGAAAGTGCAGAATTACTTAAGTAATCATAAAAAAAAAACAATGCTGTCTTCCTTTGCAAAAACACAGAGCCGTTACTTTTCCTTTGAATAATAATAACAATTATTATCATAACCATTAAATCAACAATAAAACGTCTTTTACACAAACGGAGAAAAAAAAATAAAAAAATGAACCGTCATAAGAATAAGAAGTAACAACAATATGACCGTTTGTTTGTATAGCTGGACATTAAGCTGTAAAAAAAAAATGAAATAAAAAACAAAAAAAATCAAAAGGAGAAATGAACGCGAGAGCAGGGAAAATAATAATCATAATCATAATAATAATAAAAATAATAATGACACTAGAAGGAAATGATGCCGAGCTGCTTTGTCCTGTGCGACGAGACAGAGCTCCGTTTAGGTTAGGAGGAGGTGCTTTTCATGGACCGCCCATAAACACCCCCACCCACCCACAACCCCCAGCCCGAGTCCGACCCCCCCCCCCCCAAAAAAAACACCACCACAACACCCCTCCCTCCTTGGCCCAAGTGGAACGCTCCGGGCCTCAATGGCCTCTCACCGACCAATCGGTCGGTCGGTCGGTCGGTCGGTCGGTCTCTGGAATGGACCACTACGGGACGGGGGGAAACGGGCGTGCCCCCCCCCCACGCACCCATGTGACACGTCAATACTTTGGGTTTGTGGCAAGAAATGTGTGATTTATGTCGTGTGTGTGTGTGTGTGTGTTCGTGTGTATATGTGTGTGTGTGGGATAGCTGCAGGGTTTTTCCCTGCGACTTTAGCATTGTGCAAGAAGAGGCTTCTCTCTGACGCTGAGGTCACATGACGTGGGGGGGCA
>NC_139945.1:2333800-2351342 GCF_963454915.1 Gymnoscopelus microlampas | reverse complement strand
ACAAAAAACCCACAGCATCTCTGATCACCATGGCAACGGACCCCGCCCCCTAGAGGACACAAGGAGACAAGGATAGGACAGGAGGAGAAGGGGGGGGGGGGGGAAACATGTCATCATTTTAGGTAAAAGTGACCCTTTAAGACCTGGGACGCAACTGTGTCATTTTTAGATTTGAGCTAAAAAGCATTGTTTTACACTTTGGGCTATTCAAAAATAGCAGATCTACAAGCTCATAGCGCGGCACCGAGTGCCGCGCTATGAGCTTGTAGATCTGCTATTTTTGAAACATTGGACATTTTTAACTCTAATCTTTGCTTCTGGCGGGTCCCTGGAACAACATATTTTGAGAGGGGGGTTGGCGGCAAAATACATATAAGTTTGGGGGTCCTTCACATGAAAAAGTTTGAGCACCACTGATATAGAAACATATGTTTTTTTCAGAAAACTGTTGGGATTTAGGAGACATTTGTAGAATCGGCTTCAGGTCTTAAAGGGAATACCTTTTCCCCCCGATTTTTTTGTTGCATTCCTGAGCCAATAATCCAATACTGGACTACTAAATGAATCTTTTATATATGTTTGCAATAAACAAATCAAACAAGAACAACTTAATTAACTGAACACAACTGATATTATAAGCGGTTTCACTTAATTAATTGAAACGTAATTGAAACAAAGATAGTATAGGGCTCGCAACTCACTTTTATGCTCCAAGGTATTATTCAAACAAACAGCACATACAGTTGGTGCCTACCCACGTTTCCTCCCATTCGGTCTTTCTCAAGTATGAAAGTACTTGAGAAAGACCGAAAGGGTCGAAACTGTCGTATCTGCCGTTTGTTTGAATAAAACCTGGGAGCATCAAAGTGAGTTGTGAGCCCTATCTTTGTGTCATTATCACCGTTCTTACAGTTAAAGCTCAGCACCAAAGAACGGAGGATGTGCATTATTTGTTTTTCTGTTCACTTGTAATTGAACACAACACGTGGCGTGTTGTGTTCAATTACAAGTCTCACAACTACTCAGCCTCTTCATGACAAGTATCTTTAGTAGTTAACCCTTTCAATGTGGCAACGCATCTGTGTCATCTTTACTGTTCTTTGGCTATTCAAAAATAGCAGATATACAAGTGTGTGTACACCTGTGTGTGTGTGTGTGTGTGTGTGTGTGTGTGTGTGTGTGTGTGTGTGTGTGTGTGAGTGTGAGTGTGAGTGTGAGTGTGAGTGTGAGTGTGTGTGTGTGTGTGTGTGTGTGTGTGTGTGTGTGTGTGTGTGTGTGTGCCTATCTTCACTTTTAGAACCAAAGGTTACTGGACACTCAACACGTTCACAGACACACATTAGATATACCAGTCCACGTAAGAGCAGTGAACAAGGAAAAACTGCATTCATGTATTATGCTCCACACAAATGGATCAAACTTCAGGACTCTCTGAAACTGGTGAGATTGGTCTCAATAGAGACATTCAGGGTGCTTCTTGAGGACACACTACATAGAAACATTTAGGGTGCTTCTTGAGGATACATTTCATAGTAACTGCACCTGTTTCATAAAACACTGTTTATTTGCATCTGTGATGATTGTAATATGATTCAAATGTTGTTATCAGGGGTGCACATAACTTTTTAGGTGTAGAACTCAGAAGAGCACCTGGAGATGTGACTTGGTGCGCACCAAAGACATGTTTTTTTCCCGGATTTTCCCGGATTGGGACGTTCACGGCATATTTTGCACCATTACGGTGCGTTCATCACCGGTGACGAGTGCCTCAAACAGCCGCTGCTGGCTGTGTGCAGCGAGCTGCTGCGAGTCGCAGCGTGTCTGTGTGTCAGGATGATGCGAGGCAACACTCACACAATCACGTGCAGCATGCGTCCCCTCCCCCTGCGCCTAATGGCTGTACATGGGGCCGACGTGTGCTTTAGCGTGATTGTGTGAGTGTGGCTTCAGGAAGTACTATCCTAGCCTCGATCTCCAAGCTTTTATTTTTTACTTTTGCTAAAAAATAAAAGCTTGGAAATTCCTGTCCCAGCTGTTGGTGCAAAAGCGCCTCGCGTCGTCTGATGTGCCGCGCATTATTTATTTTGGGTGCGCATGCGCACCTGTTATGTGCAGCCCTGGTTGTTATTGTTTTTCATTATGTATGTGTTTTATATGTTGTTATCAGGGTCGTTCTTGAAAAAGAGAGCTTGCTCTCAATGGGCTTCCCTGAATAAATAAAGGAGAAAGAAAGAAAGAAAGAAGAAAGTGTGTGTGTGTGTGTGTGTGTGTGTGTGTGTGTGTGTGTGTGTGTGTGTGTGTGTGTGTGTGTGTGTGTGTGTGTAGTGTACCTGTGTGTGTGTGTGTGTGTGTGTGTGTGTGTGTGTGTGTGTGTGTGTGTGTGTGTGTGTGTGTGTGTGTGTGTGTGTGTGTGTGTGTGTGTGTGTAGTGTACCTGTGTGTGTTGTTAGACTCCAGCCTGCTCCATGCTGTAGCTCAGGTCGGGGGGCTTGTAGCTCAGTAACATGTCACTGGTGCATGAGGAGGGGTAACAGGAGGATGGGAGGAGCTCCCCCTCTACGTCACACACTGTGACACACACACACACACACACACACACACACACACATTTATGAACACGTATTCCCATTCTAATACTGTTTAGTAGGGGTGTGCCGATACACTAATTTCACGAAACGATACGATACGATATTTGGCTCACAACTTCGATACGATTTCGATACGATACGATACGCACTTTTTTTATTATGAAAATATATGGAGGAGAAAAAAAGAAAATGCAAACAAATAATTCTGTTTTTGCATTATTCAGACATGCAAACTTGTAGCTTTTCAGCTACAATAGCCGTTTTGAATCCAAATAGTATGACACCTGACCCGAAAAAAAAACATGTTGTCACTCTTTTCACTTCGGGGCCGTTTGCATGCCTGATTATTATGATTGTAAAAAAAAAAAAAAAAAAAAAAAAATTCAAAAACGATATTATTTTTTTTCCAAAACGATACATATCGTCGCGAAAACGTATCGCGATATATCGCGGGACGATATATCGGCACACCCCTACTGTTTAGTCATATGAAAATGACTGAAATCAGACTGACAACTTTAATTCACAAGTCCTTAACGAACAAATTAACAATTCTATCATGCCTAGCAGTTACAGTACAGTGGCCCTCATGTATCAATGGAGCATACATTTCCATAAATTCGGCCGTAGGGCAACGTCAAAGTCACATTTATGAAGCGATCCTATACAGCCATCAGGTCGGAGCTTTGATAAATCTCACGACATGAAGAACCAGAATACGACCAAAGAAAGCATGGAATAAGAATAAGAATAAGCCAATAAGAAAGAGTTTCCCCCGCTCGCCTCGCCACACAGACACTGTCTGTCTCTCTCTCTCTCTCTCTCTCTCTCACACACACACACACACACACACACACACGCACTGTCTCTCTCTCTCTCTCTCTCTCTCTCTCTCACACACACACACACACACACCCAACTCTGTCTTTCATGTAATCCGTAACAATAGGTCACAATACGATAACAATAGGTCACGTAGGCTTGTAGCCTACATGAATGACATATTATGATACCAATCACATCGCCATGAATGGAATACGTTTGTATATTTATTTATCTAACCCATACCGAGCAGTGCGCGTTAGAGTTACACTAACATAAAGCATGTAGTCATGTAGGCTATTCCCATTTCCCAGTGAGACTCGCAGATCTGCAAGCTCACAACGCGTGTTGTGAGCTTGTAGATCTGCTATTTTCAAATGGAGCCAATGCAGCCAGATCTGCAATCTTATCTGAATGACTGTTAAAGCAGTTTGTTTAAATGAGTTAATAAAATATATATTTTCACAGGGATTATGTATTAGTGTGTTAGATAATACATTTTGGAGTGGATATATGTGTGGATACAATGCTGCTCCGCAGGTCTAGAATGGAACAAATAGGCGCAGCCAACGTCTACGACTGGTCTCGACCAGACGTGAGATCTCAGCGTACGGTAGGATGAAGCCAACGTCAGGATATGTTGATGAATGCCGAAAGTTGCGGTGATCTCACCGTACGCCCATTATTTGGTCTGCACCGCGTCGATAAATGAGGGCCATTGTGTGTGTGTGTGTGTGTGTGTGTGTGTGTGTGTGTGTGTGTGTGTGTTACTAACCGGACTCTTCCCGCTGGTGCAGCTGTTGTTGACTTCCTGTCAGCGACGTCTGACTGAGGATGTCTGACATGCGGGCGGAGCTTAGCGCCTTGCCGGCCAATAGGCTCATCCCAGACATAGGCTCCACCTGGTCCTGCACAGGAAGTGACACGACGCTTTGTGTGAGCCAATCAAATT
This sequence comes from Gymnoscopelus microlampas, assembly GCF_963454915.1. NCBI lineage: Eukaryota > Metazoa > Chordata > Actinopteri > Myctophiformes > Myctophidae > Gymnoscopelus > Gymnoscopelus microlampas. The sequence continues at coordinate 2,346,981 of NC_139945.1, read as the reverse complement.
GATCAATTGTTACTTATTATCATGATTTATTACAGGTTTACCACACATTTTTACCAATGGATTTTCTAAACTTTTTTTTATCAATACTGAAACCTTCCTCTATTGTGTGATACAACACAGCTTTTAAAGCAGTTGCAGACACTTGTGGGTATAGGTCTGCAATCAAGGATTCAAAATGACCATTATGGGGGAACAGATCTTTAATTGAAGCTGCAGGTCATTCCAGGTGGTCGGGGCACTAAAACAAAAGGCTGTTTTTCCCCAGTTCAGTCTTTACTTTGGGGACCTTTAACACATTCCATGCCAGAGTTTAATCTCATAATGTACTCACCAGTGCCAAGGTTTTATTGTTGTTTTTTTGTTTTTTTCATGTCGCCATAGGCCTCGATAAATCCATTAAAAGTGCGCGTTCATTTGGTTCTACACACACAGAATCTGTGTGCGACGAACAGTGAAAACCGCGACCCCTTACGTTCCGCCATCTTGAAGATACAGCGGTGAACGCTAGACAGTGATCAGCGAGAGGAAAAACAACAACCGAGATAATCGACCTTAAAACCGGATCCCAGACAGGAAGCGGATACGATCGAAAAAAACGGAACCCGAATAATTTTGTTTCCGGTGGTGCTACCGGAACCGGATCAAAAAATTCGGAAAGTGAACCTGGTCAAAATAACGCGGAATTTCAAAATAACACCAGTTGGCGTAGATCTACGCGATTGGCACGTGGCGGCTTTTAATCGGTTCGCATAGATCTACGCGACTGGCAGTCAATGTGTTAAAATACGCGATCTAGCACAAGGCCTATTGGCGCACGTTTTAAGCTGTGGCAGATCCGGGATGGAGTTAAGACATGTTTCTACTGTACCATTCATCCTAAGATATCATAACGTCATAGAAAAGGTAAGAAAACCGTGGTCCAAAATTCCCCTTTAAGTCCCATCATCAACTGCCTTTAAACATAAACAGGTACCAGTGATTGTTTGGCCATCATAAAAAGGAGGCGTGGCTTACGTAGGCGTCGTCACAGGTCTGGATGGTGTGGTGGCGCTGCAGCTGCCCGCGGGCCCTGTAGGCGTCGGCCTGCGGAGGGGGCCGCGGGTAGCCCACGCCGTTTATGTCAGGCACCTCCATGGCCTGCCCTGGGGTCCTGCACTCCTCTGCATCTGAGGGGGGGGGGGGGAGAGAGAGAGAGAGAGAGAGAGAGAGAGAGAGAGAGAGAGAGAGAGAGAGAGAGAGAGAGAGAGAGAGAGAGAGAGAGAGAGAGAGAGAGAGAGGGGGAGGGAGAGAGAGAGAGAGGGAGAGAGAGGTAGGGAGAGACAGAAAGGGAGAGAGAGACAGTGGGAGAGAGAGACAGAGTGAGAGAGAGAGAGAGAGAGGGGGAGAGCAAGAGAGAGAGAGAGAGAGAAAAGCAGGTTCATCACGTCTAGTTTCCATGGAGACACACACACATGTTGAGATGTTCGTTAGAATATGGACAGAAGATTTATCGGTACGGTCAATTGCGGGCCTTGAGAATGCCATATCACTAATGAACCCATATCAACATGATATATATATAGGTTCTAGACACGCAACGGTTCACTCAACTCACGATATGATTCTGGCCATCATTCATAGGGTAGAGTGATACCTACCCTATGAATTAGGGGCGGAAATTGTTAGGTACAGATGTGCCATTTCAAAACTTCAAATGTCCTGCCATCGGCAAGACAGTACATTTTCAGGGGATTCCCAGGGCAATAAGAGGGACAAAGAAGGGCATTTAAAATGCTGAATTATTTTGATGATCACTGCTTTTATGATGCTAATTAATTTGAGCAACTGGTCAAGGACCTCTTCAAATCACCTTTCGCCTCATAATGAGTCTGACACCTTCTTCAACACACATTCTTTTGTTCTCATGTATATGGATGTCTGTTGAAGGGAAAAACGGGGGTGTGTAGTGACTACTTCTTTTCAGGGGCAAAACAGTGCCTTTTTAAGAGCAGAACAGGGAGGAAAAAAATGCATTTTCAGGGCACTTTCAGGGAAAGAACAGTAACGTGTGAAGTTTTAAAGTGGCACATCTGTACCTGACGATTCAATTAGATTCCGATTCCGAGGGCTACGATTCAATGAAATTGCGATTATCGCGATTCGCGATTCATTTACTTCCATTATCTTTTATTGATAATACAAACTAATTGAAGAGATGTGTCACTGTCAGCTGGAAGGTTATATTTGCCAACATCAACAATTGCAGAAAACCAACAAGAAAATATACAAGTCCTTTTTTGTAAAATAATACTGACTTATAACAAAGGCTTCTCAACATTATGATAACCAACCAAAACATGGCTGCTGCTCTGTGCAATTAGCGATAATGATGAAAAAAGAATCTTAAATCTTAAAAAGAATGTAATAATCGTCCATGTCTGAATCGCGATTAATTGCTGAATCGATTATATTTTCCACCCCTAGTATGAATGATGCTCTCACAGCCTGATGACGACAGAACCGGAATTGACGTCATTTAGAAAAAATAAAAGCTAATTTACTTCCCGTTTATCTCCTGTGGGGGAAATGGCTATATCTCTGTTCTTCTTGCTTTTACGGCAAAAACAAGCCTTGTCCAACTGGCCACAGCTGTGCAACGGATTACTGTGAGGGGATATCTTTCTTTTCCCCCTACGCTACGAGACCTCCGTCTGTGTGATGAGCCGATCTCCATGAGGACGGAGGTCAGAGAGAATATTACAGGATTTTTCAAAGTACAGTAAAAAAACAAAAAAATCCCGCTGGCAGTAGCGTCACACTATTACACTATTAATGAGTTAAGATAAATTCTTTCTGACACCAGCAGGGGTAAAACAGCCAAACTACAGGCCATTCATATGAACTGTCTCCGTATTAGCCTCAATGTAAAACTCTCAAGCTGGCCCCTTGGCGTGTGCGTGAGTGTGCGTATGCGTGTGTGTGCATATGTGTGAGTGTGTTCGTGTGCGCGTACCTCTGCCTGTGGAGCCGCTGCGTATGTTGTATCCCGCGTGCCGGTGCGTGGGGGAGGCGTAAGGCGGCGTGTTGCCTCTAGGGGGCGCCAGCAGCTCGTGGCCCTCCACCACGGCCTTGGCCAGCAGGCCCTCATGGTGGGCGTGGTGGTACGAGGGGGGCGGGCCCGAGGGCGGCGCCTCGTCCTCCTCCATGCTCTCTGAGTGGGTGAGGCCCGGGCAGGACTGGCCCCCCCCACCCTGCTGCTGCTGCTGCTGCTGCTGGGGCGGGACGTCCGGGGGCCGGATCTGCAGGAGGTGGTGGTAGTGGCCCCCCACCACCGGGCCCCCCCCACCCCCCTGAGAGGAGAGGGCCCCCGGAGGCGGCCCCTCCAGGCTCAGCAGCATCTCTCCGTACTCCTGGTGCGGGTGTGGGGTGTGGGGCGGGGTGTGGGGCGAGGGGCACTGCTGCTGCTGCTGCCCGCCGCCCCCCCCCAGAGGCCGGGGGCTCTGCCTCTTCAGCAGGGCGGCCAGGTCCTGGGGGTTCAGCCGGGGGTCCGCGTGGCCCGTCAGGGAGTGACGGGGCGACAGGAGGCCCTGAGGGGAAGGGGGGGAGGGGAGGGACAGGCACCGTTAATGGCTCAGCATAACGGTATAGAGCACCGAAGTCTGACGTAATTTACACATGCTAGGTTTGTCTATCTGGCTCGCGGTTTTCCACCCCCATAGACGTGTTTAATATCGCGTGAAATAAGAACTGTGTTCCAAAGAATAAACAAATGACCCCGGCGGTTTGACTCTTATGGATATGAAGCATCAACTGACGGTGAGAAAACGATAATATTACTTCCGCCAAATTAGTTACATTTTCTCCAGAAACAGACTGTTTAAAATATAAGTGACTGACTATCATAAACGATACAGAACCTCCTCCCTGACCATATCGCAGAGACAGTTTGTTTATTTTTGGAGACAATGAGACGATTCTATGATGACCCAATGTTATTCTCCATAGAGAAATTACTTTACGAACCTGGGGATGAACGAGTGACGTCAGGACTTCTGTACTCTATAGGCATTAATAATCAATATCGGTATCATTATATATAGGCTCTTTTTATTAGTAAGAAAACCCAGACTGGATCCGTGGATCCGGATCTTCAAATAGTCAAATCAACATGAAGTTAACAATTTCATTAAGAAAACAAGCAGTAGTGGGTTTGGTGATGTTAACTATATTGTCTGAATCAGCTTTGTTTGCGTTCGTTTACAAGCTAAAAGAGTCACTTTGAGAGCTGTTTTACCGTACAATGTACGTCAATGAGGAGCATAGTTTGAATTATCAATTTCTAATCAATGGAGCAATTATTTTAGATTTCTTGTCCACCTTTGGAGTTACATCATGGCAAGGTAACTACACAACCCAAACCTCTACCAAAGTGGTCTTGCCCTTTAATACAAAAATAAATCTTGTATGGGGGTCTCTGGCACAAAATCTTTTCAGCCGGGGGGTCCGCGGCCGCATACATTAAATAGGGGCGGTCCTTGTCTTTTGAATAAAATTCCATTTAGTTTTAGTCATATTTTAGTCATCTGAAATGTTTTAGTTTTTGTCTAGTTTTAGTCGACTAAATATCATCAGATTATAGTCGACTAAATCTACAGTTGATTTAGTCGACTAAAATGTATGTTGGCGGTGCCTTGATGGCATCGTAATGGCAGATTTTACACTTAGTTGCATGCTGAAAATAGAAGATCTACAAGCTCACAACGCGTCGCGCTGCGAGCTTGTAGATTACTATTTTCAGAGCGCAACACCCGAGTGCAACCAAACATACACTTGTCTTTTAGTTCTACTGGATCTCTTCTCCACTATAGAATAGAATAGAATAGAATAGTCCCCACTCCTTTGGGGTGTTATTTTGTCACATTATGTGTATATATGTATATATATATGCACATAGTGTGAAATGCGTCCTCTGCTTTTAACCCATCCTATAACAACTAGGAGCAGTGGGCAGCCTTCTCCCTCCATTGGCACCCGGGGAGCAATTAGGGGTGAAGAGTCTTGCTCAAGGAAACACACATCGACACATTGCTGTCATGGCCTGGAATCGTACCTGGGACAACCAGGGGTCTGAGGCGGGCTCACTAACCACTCAGCTATGGCCGCCACTAGTCTTAGTTCTACTGGATCTCTTCTCCACTATAGTACATGAGCCAGAGCCCCAAAATCGAAAGAGTGGGCAAAACCAAACCTATATTAAATTGTTCATAGGGTCAATATGAGTAAATAAATATATGATAACCTTTCCACAGGAGCAGCTTTTTCATATTTATCACACATTTTGTTATTTTCCCCATACGTACATGACAGGTGAAAAAATGACAACATTTAAAATAGAGTTATCATAATGAAACTTCCTGAGTTGATTACTTATATGAAGACAATGATTTATCGTATTACAAGTTTTCTGAAATCGTATATTTAAATATGCAAATTAGGCATTAGGAAAATATGCCCAAATGTGCATACCTTTCCTGAATCAACATTGGAACATTGGACAAAGCCAGAGTCAACATTCTTATTTCATTGTGTTAAGATGTTGGAGTCAAAGGTTTTTAACGAGGGAATATTCAATATCTGGCTCAATATTGGGGCTCTGGCTCATGGACTAAATGGCATCTGGCATCACACGGTACCTGCAGGGTGGGGGTGACGTGCTGCTGGGGGGGGCGGTACTCCAGCGGGGTGGGGGAGAGCAGGGCCTGCTGCAGGGCCGAGGGGGCGCCGTAGACCCCCACCCCGCCCCCGTAGCCCCCGTCCAGGCCGGGCACGTTGAGCGAGGCCCCCTGCAGGTAGGGGTTGGCGGCGTAGGAGGGGCCCCCGCCGACCACCCCCCGCGAGGCCCCCGGGTCGGCGTTGAAGAGGTGGGTGTTGAACTGGGCCTGGTCGTAGCCCGACGAGAAACGGCCCAGGCTGCGGCTGTGACACGCAGACAGACAGACAGACAGACAGGCAGACAGACAGGCAGGCAGACAGACAGGCAGGCAGGCAGACAGACAGGCAGGCAGACAGACAGACAGACAGACAGACAGACAGACAGACAGGCAGGCAGACAGACAGACAGGCAGGCAGACAGACAGACAGGCAGACAGACAGACAGACAGGCAGACAGACAGACAGACAGACAGACAGGCAGGCAGACAGACAGACAGACAGGCAGACAGGCAGGCAGGCAGGCAGACAGACAGACAGACAGACAGACAGACAGACAGACAGACAGACAGACAGACAGACAGGGGGCGGTAGAGAGCACAGGACAGTCAGATTACCTGCACCTTGTACCTGCACAGCAGGGATGACGCAACTTTGATGATGGAGAGGGCCACTATAGGCGGCTTTCCATATGCATGGCCTCACCCTACCCCACACCACACCGCCCACTTGTGCCTTGGTTTCCACTACAATGAAGTGGGTAGAGTGGTGTGTAAGTGGTACTAAACTGGTGCCTAAAAAGTACCCAGTCCTGGGTAGGTCTGAGCTAGGCCAAGCTGGGTCACGTGCACAGGTGATTTACATTTGTATACAGGAGAGTTGGCCACTCACCTACATTCCATTGTTAGGCAAACGTTTACATTACAAATGAGTGTGAATGACCGGGTCTGCTACTCATACCTGTGGATTTGAGCGGGGGTAATTTTGTGTAATGGAAACGGTAGATATTTTGATGCGGTGTGGTGTGGTGTGGTGTGGTGCTTAAGCTGCAGTGGAAAGGGGGCTTATATTTCCACACTCACTCCAGAGGGACACGTTGCACAAACTTTCGGGCCATTCTAAATTTATGTCACACAAAAAGTAGCAAAAACCTGCTAGGTTACAGGCATGCAGACAAAGACAGATAAATACAGCAACCCCCCCCCCAAATAAATGCATAATTGTTCCTCCTTTACCATCTCTTGGTAATTGTACCAATTCCCTGACACACACACACACTCGTTTAATCTGGTCACTGCTGACCCCTACTGGTTGTTCTTGGGACTGGTTGGTGCTATTGTGACCAAAGACATAGATTGTGCATTACATTCACACATTCAAACACACATTCACACACACACATTCACACACACACACACACACACACACACACACACACACACACACACACACACACACACACACACACACACACACACACACACACACACACACACACACACACACACACACACACACACACACACACACACACACACACACACACACACACACACAGCGATGGCGGAGCAAACCATGCAAGGCACCAACCTGCTCATCAGGAGCAATTAGGGGTTCAGCGTCTTGCTCAAGGACACTTCCACACTAACTCTGGGGGAGCCTGGAGTTATCAAACTGGGAACCTTGCGGTTCCCATCTACCGGCCACTCTACCCCCGAGCCCCTGTGTTATTAACACAGCCAACTGTGTTAATAAACAAACAGCAGTGATTTATGTTCTGGCACATTGACGTCCACAAGATGGTCACATATTTCGTCAGGTCACCAATTTCCCAGTAACACCTGGAGTACGGGTATTTGGCAAATAGACATAATCATGTACTGGTACATGTACAGTACTGGTATTTGGCTAATAGACATAATCATGTACTGGTACATGTACAGTACTGGTATTTGGCTAATAGACATAATCATGTACTGGTACATGTACAGTACTGGTATTTGGCTAATAGACATAAACAGGGCATACATGCATTAGGATGTACACATGGCTCCAGTGAGCAGTAGCTCCCAAGACAAACAGAAGTGCAAGACGGCCCAACTGGCTTTTACTTCCTGTGTCTGTGTGACCTACTGTACTGTAGGTGGGTCGCCCCTTTTAGGAGACCAGAAGCAGGTTGGAGTCTATTCATTCCAATGGGAGAGTGAACGTGAACACAGCTTCTGAACCATTCTTTAAGCCTCCACGGTCACTGAACTACATATCGGAGCCGTTCTCCAAAAGCCACACGATCTCCACCAACAGTCTGACACTAACATGGCTTCTTTCCCCCAGAGAGACAAATCAGGAGAACATCTGATCTTTGTTATGGACCTTTCTCTGTCCCAGCTCTGGTGTGATCCCACTAGAGTGAGATCTAGTGAGATCCCACTCTGGTGGGATCTAGCAGCAGTAAACATACAGTAGGACGTTGGTGAGATCTACAGTGGGACAAGCGCCCACTTAGAAGGTGCATATTCACACGTAGTGGGTGAAGTGTGGGTTGGGCTGATCTTCTAAACATCTGTCATTTTAGATTTTAACCACTTTAACCATATTATTATCTTATACTTTGGCTATTAAAAAATAGCAGATCTACAAGCTCATAGCGCGGCACTCGGTGCCGCGCTATGAGCTTGTAGATCTGCTATTTTTTTTTTTAAATCATGAACATTTGTGCAAATCTTTGAATATATATATTCTCAAAAAGAAAATTTGTAACTCACATCTTTGCTTCTGGGGGATTCTACAAATGTCTTCTAATTCAAAAGGTATGTTGCTATAATATCAGTGGTTCTCAAACTTTTTCATGTCAAGGACCCCCCAAAATGATATGTATTTAACCACGGACCCCCATCTCAAAATATTTCGTTCCAGGGACGCCCAGGAGCAAAGATTTGAGTTAAAAGTGTAAATATATACTCAAAGATTTGCAAACATTTTCAAAAAAAAGAAAAATCCTCAAAGATCTACAAGCTCATAGCACGGCACTCGGTGCTGCGCGTATGAGCTTGTAGATCTGCTGTTTTTGAATAGCCAAAGACATCTTAAAATGACACAGATGCGTTCCCGCTCTTATTGGATTAAGCATCTACGTGTATATATCTACCTATGGAGGTATCTACGTGTATATCTATCTATGGAGGTATCTACTGGGTTCCCGGGGGGTGAAGCAGTGGCGTGCACAGACATTTTGAAGGGCAGGTGCTCAAGTAAATTGTACTTTTTTTTGTTTACTTGGTCTGCTTTTTTTTCCCTCTACACCTATACCTCTTTGCCAAAAATAGCCGATCTACAAGCCCACAACGCCTCGCAGCGCGAGGCGTTGTGGGCTTGTAGATCTGCTATTTTTGGCTAAAGTTCTCCTCAGAAAAGGGATGCTAGGTTTCGAGTGGTTATGGTAAAAAAGAAAAATCATATCACATAAAGAAAAACACATGAAAAACTCTGAGGACCCCCTAGGGGTCCCGGACCCCCTGTTGAAGACCCCTGCTGTAAACTGAAAAAAAAAAGGGCACTTCTGGTCAAGAGGGCAAAGGGCAGGTGCTCTAGCACCACCTAGAGTCTATCTGTGCACGTCCCTGGGGTGAAGTTAAATCACTTCTTCTAGGGATATTCTACATCCTCCACTTACTTCCAGCAGCTCAACCCCTCAGCCAATCAAAGTGGACGCTCCGTTGATGATGTCATCACAGGGAGGTGGGTGTGTTTGGGGGGGGGGGGGGGGGTGACATATATGGTTCATACTCATCTAGAGAGTTAGCCTGTGATTGAACACTCTCAGCAACATGATGGGAGATTTAGAGTAATGTGTGTGTGAGTGTGATAGAGATGGGATCACAAGTCAAGCAATGCAAAAAAAAGAAGTGTGTGTGTTTGTTACTGAAACACCTAAATGATCATTTTATTATGAAAAACCGTCCTCTCTGTAGACATGTTTATGCATATAACTGCTATTAAAATGTGTTTTGGCATCGTTTCTTAAATTGTAATGTCTTAACAAAAACTAATATATAGTATAAACAGTATATACCAGTGTTTGCACAGAGTATATCTATATTTCATGTATGTGGTGCCATCGTTAGTCTCGTCTTATTGATTAAGACTGATACTTTTTTAATTGATTTAGTTATTTATATCACTGAAATATTGCTCATTTATGTAAATAAATAAATTCATTACAATATCAGTAATACCAAAACAAAAAGGTGTGTGTGTGTGTGTGTGTGTGTGTGTGTGTGTGTGTGTGTGGTGTGTGGTGTGTGGTGTGTGGTGTGTGGTGTGTGGTGTGTGTGTGTGTGTGTGTGTGTGGTGGAGTAAGGTGCGTTCGAAGGGGGGCGTGGCGACGGGGGTGGGCGTGGTCACCTGTGCGTCTCGGCGTTGTCGGCGCTCAGCTGCTTGCCGAGGACGCGGTGTCCGCACGGCGTAGACAGGAAGCCCTGCCGAAGAGCGCCGCCCCCTAGCTCCACCTCCTGTACCTGAATGGTCACCTGCAGGACGGACACGAGAGGGAAACCGACCAATGAGACACTGAGATTACATACCAGTGGTGGAAAAAGTACTCAAATGTTTTACTCAAGTAAACGTATCGATACTGCAACGTTTTCAAATGCATGAAATTTATAACAATCTTTTGAAAATAGCAGATCTACAAGCTCTTGTGAGCTTGTAGATCTGCTATTTTCAAATGGCCGAAATATATTTCTAGCTTAAAGGAGGAGTTCACCCAAAAAATGACTTATTTTCTATCAATTAACACACCCCATGAAGCCTTGATTTCATGGATTTATTGTTGTTTTTGTGGCATTCCTAAGACAATAAGTTGATGACTGTGTGTGTGTATCCGGTAGGAGACACAAATAATCTACTTTGTGTCTCCTTCCGGATACATTAGCCGGTAGGAGACGGGAATCAAATTATTAGTTTAGGAATGCCACAAAAACAAAAAAGAATCCATGGATTCAAGGCTTCATAGGGTGTGCAATTGATAGAAAATAAGCCTTTTTTTGGGTGAACTCCTGCTTTAAGTAGCTATAGCTTAAGTGGTTAATGTACGTTTAGTAATAATAATCTAAATCTACAAAGTAACTAGTAACTAAAGTTTTCATATAATTGTAGTGGAGTAAAAAGTCTAATATTTGCCTCTGAGATGTAGAGTGGAGTAGAAATAAAAGTATAGAAAATTGGAAATACTCCAGTAAAGTAAAAATACCTTAAAATTATACTTAAGTACAGTACTTGAGTAAAAGTACTTAGTTACTTTACATCATACACATACATACACACTTCTATTTTCCGTTTTAATATCAAGGTAATGAAACACTTGGAATAAACAAAGGATCATTTTCAATTGGCTCTCTGAGGTCACCTGCTGCTGGCCCTGGGCCAATGGCACTCCGGCGCGTGCAGATCCTGCCTGCTGATTGGTTGGCATGGAGCCCCTGGGGAGGCCGGTGGGCGGGGGGCTTCCGCTCTGGCCCTGGTAGAGAGATGGAGCGCCGTGCTGGTACTGCACTGACGAGCCTAATGACATAATTAACATAATACATTCATTAATATGAATCTGCTAGAGATGCTGGTACTGCACTGACGAGCCTAATGACATCATTAACATCACAATTAGTTATTGTGTGGAGTTTGCATGTTCTCCCCGTGTCTCCTAGGGTAGTTAATACCCTCACAAAAAACATGTAGTAATCCTGGTCTCTATACTGCCTCCCCCTGGTCAGCCGGGACGCCTGATCGAGGGGAAAGGAACTGGTTGGAATGACGTGTTCCTTCCACGCGCTACGTCCTACCGGGGAAACGTCCCACTGACGAGGGTCCTGCTAGAAGCACGCAGGAAACCACAATAAACACACAACTACACAACTTATGTGCCTAGCGGGACAGGAATTATTTTATGTTGATATTTGAACTGTTTGGTTGCTACTATATATATCTATGCAATGAATACCAAGGACCTCAACGGAAACAAGTCAGCAAGGACTTTTTTGAAGGACCTTTTAGACAACGTATTATAAATGTAACTGTGATGTTTTGCATTATTTTTGCCTAAGGATAAGGATAAGGATAATTCCTTTTAACAGGTCGTTCATGAAAGTCCTTGCGGTCTTGTTTCCAATGAGAACCTGTGAGCAATTAGGGGTTAAGAGTCTTGCTCAGGGACACATTTCATTTCATCGACACATATGCTGTCCTGACCTGGAATCGAACCTGGGGCAACCAGGGCCTCTGGCTCCCTAGGCGGGCTCACTAACCACTCAGCTATGGCCGCCCCATAATAAAAATGTCAATCAATTTCAGTCAAAAAAACATCTGTACATTGAAACTATACAGACTAGGATGCCAGGTAAACGAATGAACCTAGCATGTGTCTAAATACACATACACATAAATAACATGCTAAATTACACTTTAACCTTTGCATATAGGACCGCACGGTCGGCAAGGCTAGGTTACGTGCTACTTTAATAAAGAGCAGGGGTCTTCAACAGGGGGTCCTCAGAGTTACTACAGGGGGTCCGCCAAATCTTTGTGTGATAGGATTTTTTTGTTTACCGATCGATTTAATAGCCGATCTACAAGCTCACAACGCCTCGCGAGGCGTTGTGAGCTTGTAGATCGGCTATTTTTGGCAAAGAGGTATAGAGGTGTAGAGGGAAAAAAAGAGCAGACCACGTAAACAAAAAAAGTTGAATCTCAAACAATTGTATACAATATGGGGGTCCCTGCTTCATCTCTCTCTCAGCTAGGGGGTCCTTGGGCTGAAAACGTTGAAGACCCCTGGTAAAGAGTATTAAAGGGTAGCAGGGATACCAATCGTATCCAATCAGGAGAGAGAGAACTCATACAGGACACAGGATGAAGAAGTGGATGACGTTGTAGTACTGACCGTGGCCCTGCTGCATCATGGCCGTCGAGCCGGGCGGAGGGCTCTGATTGGACTGTCTGAAGAGGTGGTTGCTGGGATGCGTTGGAGGCGGGCTAGAGGGCTGGATACGCAACCTGAGAGGAGGAGGAGCCAACAACATGTTAGTGCCACAGCACAGCACTGGACCAGTGCAGAACATGTTGAATTAGTTTTAGTCATAGTCTATAGAATAACATTTCATTTAGTTTTAGTCATATTTTAGTCATCAGAAATGTTTTAGTCGACTAAATCTGTGGTTCTCAAACTTTTTCATGTCAAGGACCCCCAAATTGACACTTGTTAGCCCGCGGACCCCCATTTGAAAAGATATGCCAGGGACCCCCATAAGAATTTTTTTTTACGGCTCTAGCAGTGATTCTCAATCATTTTAATTTCAAGGACCCCCAGTTTGACATGCATTAGGGCTACAGACCCCCATTTAATGGAATTTCTATCTCTTGGACCCCAGTTTATATCGTAAAATGTATGTTAATGTAACTCTGAGAGTGTACAAATGGAACCAAATGGACCCCTCCATTTG
>NC_139945.1:2246300-2331300 GCF_963454915.1 Gymnoscopelus microlampas | reverse complement strand
TTCAGATCATACTTACAGCGTCACACAAAAGCATCAATCGATGCGTTTCAAGCTTGTAGATCTACTATTTTTGAAAAACAATCGTGAAAATGTGTAAAAATATCATTTTGGGGGGTCCTTGACATGACAAAGTTTGAGAACCACTGAATACTGTTAGGATGTAGAAGACATTTGTAGAATTCCCCAGAAGCAAAGATTTGAGTTAAACATGTTCGCTTTAAAAAAACATATATTCAAAGATGTGCACAGATATATATTACTTACTGCACAGATATATGTGCAGTAAGATGTGCACAGATATATATATTCAGGGGTGCATATAACTTTTTATGGTCCCGTCCCGTAACATGTATACAACACCCCCCCAGAAAAGGACGCGAGAAGAAAAGGACGCTCTGCTTCCAAATTCCGCCGATTTTTCCCTCTCACACCGTTAGGAGAAGCCCCCAAGGTTGGTGCCCTGTGCTGCGCTGATTTTATCCGCCAGATTGGGACGTTCACGGCATATTTTGCACCTCTACGATGTGTTCATCATCGGTGACGAGTGCCAAACAGCCGGTGCTGGCTGCGTGCACGCAGCGAGGCAATGCGAGAGCAATCACGTGCAGCATGCGTCCCCTCCCCCTGCGCCTAATGGCTGTACATGGGGCTGACGCGTGCTTTAGCGTGATTGTGTGAGTGTGGCTTCAGGAAGTAAATTCCTAGCCTCGATCTCCAGGCTTTTATTTTTTAGTTTTGCTAAAAAATAAAAGCTTGGAAATTCCTGTCCCAGCTGTTGGTACGCAAAAGTGCCTCGCGTCGTCTGATGTGGTGCGCATTATTTATTTTGGGTGCGCATGCGCACCTGCGCACCAGTTATGTGCAGCCCTGTATATATTAGCTTACAAGACGTCACTTTGTGACTCGTTGTAAGCTTACAGATCAGCTATTTCTGCTTGTGTGTAATGGTGACAGCCGTACCCCTGGTTTAATCACTTTAGAACCCCATGCATTGTCCTGTGTCTAAACTGAGACCTGGTTTAATCACTGAAGAACCCCATGCATTGTCCTGTGTCTAAACTGAGGCCTGGTTTAATCACTGAAGAACCCCATGCATTGTCCTGTGTCTAAACTGAGACCTGGTTTAATCACTGAAGAACCCCATGCATTGTCCTGTGTCTCAACTGAGACCTGGTTTAATCACTGAAGAACCCCATGCATTGTCCTGTGTCTAAACTGAGACCTGGTTTAATCACTGAAGAACCCCATGCATTGTCCTGTGTCTAAACTGAGGCCTGGTTGAATCACTGAAGAACCCCATGCATTGTCCTGTGTCTAAACTGAGGCCTGGTTTAATCACTGAAGAACCCCATGCATTGTCCTGTGTCTAAACTGAGGCCTGGTTTAATCACTGAAGAACCCCATGCATTGTCCTGTGTCTAAACTGAGACCTGGTTTAAACACTGAAGAACCCCATGCATTGTCCTGTGTCTAAACTGAGGCCTGGTTTAATCACTGAAGAACCCCATGCATTGTCCTGTGTCTAAACTGAGGCCTGGTTTAATCACTGAAGAACCCCAAGCATTGTCCTGTGTCTCAACTGAGACCTGGTTTAATCACTGAAGAACCCCATGCATTGTCCTGTGTCTAAACTGAGGCCTGGTTTAATCACTGAAGAACCCCAAGCATTGTCCTGTGTCTCAACTGAGACCTGGTTTAATCACTGAAGAACCCCATGCATTGTCCTGTGTCTAAACTGAGACCTGGTTGAATCACTGAAGAACCCCATGCATTGTCCTGTGTCTAAACTGAGGCCTGGTTGAATCACTGAAGAACCCCATGCATTGTCCTGTGTCTAAACTGAGGCCTGGTTGAATCACTGAAGAACCCCATGCATTGTCCTGTGTCTAAACTGAGGCCTGCACGACCACGGCTACACTCACTCCTAGAAGCAGTGGTGGAAAAAGTACTCAAATGTTTCACTTAAGTAAAAGTACCAATTAGGGGTGTGCCGATATATCGTCCCACGATATATCGCGATACGTTTTCGTGACGATATGTATCGTTTTGGGGAAAAAAAATATCGTTTTGATTTTTTTTTTACAATCATAATAATCAGGCATACAAACAGCCCCGAGGTGAAAAGGGTGACAACATGTTGGGTTTTTTTCGGGTCAGGTGTCACACTATTGCCCTATTTGGATTGAAAACGGCTATTGTAGCTGAAAAGCTACAAGTTTGCATGTCTGAATAATGCAAAAACAGAATTATTTGTTTGCATTTACTTTTTTCCTGCCCCATATATTTTCATAATAAAAAAAGTGCGTATCGTATCGAAGTTGTGAGCCAAATATCGTATCGTTTGGTGAAATTAGTGTATCGGCACACCCCTAGTACCAATACTGCAATATAAACATACTCCGTTACAACTGAAAGTCCAGAATTTAAAACGTACTTGAGTAAAAGTCCAAAAGTACTGGCATCAAAATATACTTAAAGTACCAAAAGTAAAAGTACTAAAATGTTTGAAAATAGCCGATCTACAAGCTCACAACGCGTCGCGAAGCGACGCGTTGTGAGCTTGTAGATCGGCTATTTTACAAAAGCTACAAAAGCTTGTAGATCTGCTATTTTCAAATAGCCTAGGTATGAAATAGCTAAAGTGGTTAATGTATGTTTCATAATATCATAATTTATATCTGCAAAGTAACTAAAGTTTCCAAATAATTGTAGTGGAATAAAAGTACAATATTTGCCTCTGAGATGTAGTGGAGTAGAAGTATTGGAAATTGGATATACTCAAGTAAAGTACAAATACCTCAAAATTGGACTTAAATAAATGTACTTAGTTGCTTTCCACCACTGCCTATACGGGTCGTTCCAGGCCACAAGGCTGACCTCTTGACCTTATTAGCTTTCTTTACACGCAAAGCCCATCACAGCCTGTTCAGCTCCTGACCTCCTGACCTGTCTAAAGCCACACACCTTAAAATATTTGGTTCTGCTTGTAAAGTAATACAGATTAACAGTAGCCAGTTGTACATACTGAAAATCTGAATAAATCCAGAATCCACAATTTACTTACAGATGCGTTTGTTGCAGTCTGCTTGAACAGTAATACAGATATAATAATACAACCTTTTGTCGCCGCCCGGACAGTTGCCTCTCGCGGGCCGCAAATGGCCCGCGGGCCGCCTATTGGGGAACCCTGATCTACGCAGTGATACTACTAGTCCAGCTCCTGACCTCAGTGACCCGGCTAAACTCTTAAACACCTATGGGGTGAACTTCACCGGTCTGGCCAGCACCCTGGGGGTCAGCCTCTATCACTGCTGGGCCATCGTGAACCATGAGCTCACATGGGGTTTAAGTGGTTCAGAAAGCTGATTAAGAGGTGAAAGGCTTTAGTTTGCGGTCGTACAATGTAAGCGGCTTCACCTGCCCTGAGCTGCCTGGGTTTTACTCTTAAGGGTTAACTGTACATTGTGTGCATGGGAGCCCTCTGATTGGCCAGCCTGACAATTCAGGGCCGTCACGAACATGACGTTTTTACTTGACGATTTAATAGTCAATGTCATAGTGTTTTTGGCTTTGAACATTGGAAACACATTTAAATTGCATTTCTGTTTTGGTTTTTAGGGTTCGTAAACACAATTTGCTCAGGGCGGATAATTATGACAACAAACAAGAAAGCAGTGACATATTTAATAACTTTTTACTTTCAAACTTAACCCATTGAGACCTGAAGCCGATTGTACATGTCTCCTAAATCTCAACAGTTTTCAGAAAAAACATATGTTTCTATATCAGTGGTGCTCAAACTGTTTCATGTCAAGGACCCCCAAAATGATATGTATTTGACGGTGGACCCCCATCAAAATATTTTGTTCCAGGGACCCCCCCAGAAGCAAAGATTTGAGTTAAAAAGGTTCGATTTAAAAAATATATATATTCAAAGATTTGCACACATTTTCACGATTTTGCAAAAAATAGCAGATCTACAAGCTCGTAGCGCGGCACTCGGTGCCGCGCTATGAGCTTGTAGATCTGCTATTTTTGAATAGCCCAAAGTGTAAAATAATGCTTTTTAGCTCAAATCTAAAAATGACACAGTTCCAGGTCTTAATGGGTTAAACAATAAAGTGACCCTATGCATGCAGATGACCCTATGTTTCCTCTGCCATAGCATGCCGCAGACAGCATTTTAAAACCCTCGGACGCAATCTATCACAGTGCACTCCGCTTTATTACAGGTGCAGGTTTCAGGACTCATCACTGTGTACATTGTACACCTCAGTAGGATGGTCTTCCCTGGATCTTAGAAGGAAGCAACATGTCACCCTGTTTACATTCATGGCACTACTTGGCAAACTGACCCTGTATAGGGCCATAGCAGTGGCGGCCATTTCCTGGTTCCACTTCAAAATACTCAATGCATTTTTCCCATTTTTTACATTTCCAAAAATATTTATATCAATTCATTTAACAACCCATTAAGACCTGAAGCCGATTCTACATGTCTCCTAAATCTCAACAGTATTCTGAAAAACGTATGTTTCTATATCAGTGGTGCTCAATCTTTTTCATGTCAAGGACCCCCAAAATTATATGTATTTGGCCGCAGACCCCCATCAAAACATATTGTTCCAGGGACCCCTAGAAGCAAAGATTTTAGTTAAAAATGTTCGCTTTAAAAATATACATATTCAGAAGATTTGCACACATTTTCACGATTTTTCAAAAATAGCAGATCTACAAGCTTGTAGCGCGGCACTCGGTGCCGCGCTACAAGCTTGTATATCTGCTATTTTTGAATAGCCAAATACATCTAAAAATGACACGGATGCTTAGCGGGTTAAAGGCCTGAACCGTACCTGTTTGAGCTGCCTGATGAGACTGCTGTTCTACCATGTTAAATAAAGGACTGTGTACCTGTTTGAGCTGCTGTTCTCCATGTTAAATAAAGGACTGTGTACCTGTTTGAGCTGCTGTTCTACCATGTTAAATAAAGGTCTGTGTACCTGTTTGAGCTGCTGTTATACATGTTAAATAAAGGTCTGTGTACCTGTTTGAGCTGCTGTTGTTCTACCATGATAAATAAAGGTCTGTGTACCTGTTTGAGCTGCTGTTATACATGTTAAATAAAGGTCTGTGTACCTGTTTGAGCTGCTGTTCTACCATGTTAAATAAAGGTCTGTGTACCTGTTTGAGCTGCTGTTCTTCATGTTAAATAAAGGTCTGTGTACCTGTTTGAGCTGCTGTTCTACCATGTTAAATAAAGGACTGTGTACCTGTTTGAGCTGCTGTTCTTCCATGTTAAATAAAGGTCTGTGTACCTGTTTGAGCTGCTGTTCTACCATGTTAAATAAAGGTCTGTGTACCTGTTTGAGCTGCTGTTCTACCATGTTAAATAAAGGTCTGTGTACCTGTTTGAGCTGCTGTTCTACCATGTTAAATAAAGGTCTGTGTACCTGTTTGAGCTGCTGTTCTACCATGTTAAATAAAGGTCTGTGTACCTGTTTGAGCTGCTGTTCTACCATGTTAAATAAATGTCTGTGTACCTGTTTGAGCTGCTGTTCTACCATGTTAAATAAAGGTCTGTGTACCTGTTTGAGCTGCTGTTCTACCATGTTAAATAAAGGTCTGTGTACCTGTTTGAGCTGCTGTTCTTCATGTTAAATAAAGGTCTGTGTACCTGTTTGAGCTGCTGTTCTACCATGTTAAATAAAGGACTGTGTACCTGTTTGAGCTGCTGTTCTACCATGTTAAATAAAGGACTGTGTACCTGTTTGAGCTGTTGTTCTACCATGTTAAATAAAGGACTGTGTACCTGTTTGAGCTGCTGTTCTTCATGTTAAATAAAGGTCTGTGTACCTGTTTGAGCTGCTGTTCTACCATGTTAAATAAAGGTCTGTGTACCTGTTTGAGCTGCTGTTCTACCATGTTAAATAAAGGTCTGTGTACCTGTTTGAGCTGTTGTTCTACCATGTTAAATAAAGGACTGTGTACCTGTTTGAGCTGCTGTTCTACCATGTTAAATAAAGGTCTGTGTACCTGTTTGAGCTGCTGTTCTACCATGTTAAATAAAGGACTGTGTACCTGTTTGAGCTGCTGTTCTTCATGTTAAATAAAGGTCTGTGTACCTGTTTGAGCTGCTGTTCTTCATGTTAAATAAAGGTCTGTGTACCTGTTTGAGCTGCTGTTCTTCATGTTAAATAAAGGACTGTGTACCTGTTTGAGCAGCTGTTCTACCATGTTAAATAAAGGACTGTGTACCTGTTTGAGCTGCTGTTCTTCATGTTAAATAAAGGTCTGTGTACCTGTTTGAGCTGCTGTTCTTCATGTTAAATAAAGGTCTGTGTACCTGTTTGAGCTGCTGTTCTTCATGTTAAATAAAGGACTGTGTACCTGTTTGAGCTGCTGTTCTTCATGTTAAATAAAGGACTGTGTACCTGTTTGAGCAGCTGTTCTACCATGTTAAATAAAGGACTGTGTACCTGTTTGAGCTGTTGTTCTACCATGTTAAATAAAGGACTGTGTACCTGTTTGAGCTGCTGTTCTCCATGTTAAATAAAGGACTGTGTACCTGTTTGAGCTGCTGTTCTCCATGTTAAATAAAGGACTGTGTACCTGTTTGAGCTGCTGTTCTTCATGTTAAATAAAGGTCTGTGTACCTGTTTGAGCTGCTGTTCTTCCATGTTAAATAAAGGACTGTGTACCTGTTTGAGCTGCTGTTCTCCATGTTAAATAAAGGACTGTGTACCTGTTTGAGCTGCTGTTCTTCATGTTAAATAAAGGTCTGTGTACCTGTTTGAGCTGCTGTTCTACCATGTTAAATAAAGGTCTGTGTACCTGTTTGAGCTGCTGTTCTACCATGTTAAATAAAGGACTGTGTACCTGTTTGAGCTGCTGTTCTACCATGTTAAATAAAGGACTGTGTACCTGTTTGAGCTGTTGTTCTACCATGTTAAATAAAGGACTGTGTACCTGTTTGAGCTGCTGTTCTTCATGTTAAATAAAGGTCTGTGTACCTGTTTGAGCTGCTGTTCTACCATGTTAAATAAAGGTCTGTGTACCTGTTTGAGCTGCTG
Organism: Gymnoscopelus microlampas; assembly: GCF_963454915.1. NCBI lineage: Eukaryota > Metazoa > Chordata > Actinopteri > Myctophiformes > Myctophidae > Gymnoscopelus > Gymnoscopelus microlampas. The sequence goes on along the minus strand of NC_139945.1, from coordinate 2,324,230 downwards.
TTCTACCATGTTAAATAAAGGTCTGTGTACCTGTTTGAGCTGTTGTTCTACCATGTTAAATAAAGGACTGTGTACCTGTTTGAGCTGCTGTTCTACCATGTTAAATAAAGGTCTGTGTACCTGTTTGAGCTGCTGTTCTACCATGTTAAATAAAGGACTGTGTACCTGTTTGAGCTGCTGTTCTTCATGTTAAATAAAGGTCTGTGTACCTGTTTGAGCTGCTGTTCTTCATGTTAAATAAAGGTCTGTGTACCTGTTTGAGCTGCTGTTCTTCATGTTAAATAAAGGTCTGTGTACCTGTTTGAGCTGCTGTTCTTCATGTTAAATAAAGGACTGTGTACCTGTTTGAGCAGCTGTTCTACCATGTTAAATAAAGGACTGTGTACCTGTTTGAGCTGCTGTTCTTCATGTTAAATAAAGGTCTGTGTACCTGTTTGAGCTGCTGTTCTTCATGTTAAATAAAGGTCTGTGTACCTGTTTGAGCTGCTGTTCTTCATGTTAAATAAAGGACTCTGTACCTGTTTGAGCTGCTGTTCTTCATGTTAAATAAAGGACTGTGTACCTGTTTGAGCAGCTGTTCTACCATGTTAAATAAAGGACTGTGTACCTGTTTGAGCTGCTGTTCTTCATGTTAAATAAAGGACTGTGTACCTGTTTGAGCTGCTGTTCTCCATGTTAAATAAAGGACTGTGTACCTGTTTGAGCTGATGTTCTACCATGTTAAATAAAGGTCTGTGTACCTGTTTGAGCTGCTGTTGTTCTACCATGTTAAATAAAGGACTGTGTACCTGTTTGAGCTGTTGTTCTACCATGTTAAATAAAGGACTGTGTACCTGTTTGAGCTGCTGTTCTACCATGTTAAATAAAGGTCTGTGTACCTGTTTGAGCTGTTGTTCTACCATGTTAAATAAAGGACTGTGTACCTGTTTGAGCTGCTGTTCTACCATGTTAAATAAAGGACTGTGTACCTGTTTGAGCTGTTGTTCTACCATGTTAAATAAAGGACTGTGTACCTGTTTGAGCTGCTGTTCTACCATGTTAAATAAAGGTCTGTGTACCTGTTTGAGCTGCTGTTCTTCATGTTAAATAAAGGTCTGTGTACCTGTTTGAGCTGCTGTTCTACCATGTTAAATAAAGGACTGTGTACCTGTTTGAGCTGCTGTTCTACCATGTTAAATAAAGGACTGTGTACCTGTTTGAGCTGCTGTTCTTCATGTTAAATAAAGGACTGTGTACCTGTTTGAGCTGCTGTTCTACCATGTTAAATAAAGGACTGTGTACCTGTTTGAGCTGCCTGATGAGACTGCTGTTCTCCAGGTGGAAGGCCTTGAAGGCCTGGATGGTGGCCGCTCCGTCTGAGAACCTCCTGACGGGGGAGAAGCGCTCCATGGGGAGGTGGAGGGTGTTGCAGTCCTTGTAGCTGGACCTGGGGAGGACAGGGAGGACAGGGACCACAGGGAGGACAGGCACGCGCACACACACACACACACACACACACGTGCATGTGCACACGCAGCAGGGAAACGGGCGTGACACATGGTCACACACACACACACACACACACACACACACATACATACAGCCATTCACATGTACAACCACGAGCACACACACACACACACACACACACACACACACACACACACACACACACACACACACACACACACACACACACACACACACACACACACACACACACACACACACACACACTTAAATGAGCTCCTCAGTGTACCTACATCCAATCAGGATGGTGGTGGGTGTGGCTACATGGGTGTACAGTAGGGATGGCACGATAATCGTTTATATCGTGATAAAAAACGCTCACAATAATCTTATCGTGGAGACTAAGCTATGGTGAAATTGTCCTCCATCATACACTAGGATGAATGAAGATTTTGTTGAGCTGCGAATTCAGTAAAACTTCCAAAAATAGCCGATCTACAAGCTCACAAGCTTGTAGATCGGCTATTTTTGGCGAACGTTCACACCCAGGATAACGATGCTGGGGGTTCAAGTGGTTAAAACAAAAGTAAGTTTTAACCATATTTTGCGATAATATCATTAACCCATTAAGACCTGGAACGTATCGGTGTCACTTTAGATTTCTTTGGCTATTTTTGAAAAATCTATTTTTTTTTTCTTTTTTCGAAAAACTGTTTCAGAAAACATTTTCAGGTCTTAATGGGTTAATCACAATTATTTTTGCCACAATAATCATGACATGTCATTTTCATATTGTCCCATCCCCAATGTACATTAGCTACATGTCGAGCAGAAACCTTGAATTATGCTATATTTTAGTCTGTTCTTAAACACAGATGAGTGAAACACAGATTACATTTAGTTAGGTATACTTTGCAGATGTTTGGTGTCTCTGTTTTGTATCCTCGTTCTAACTATACTGTAGTGTTTGGTTTTAATGTTGTGACGTCAGGATGAGGATGTAAATTAGCGTTCTAACTCCTGTATTATTTACACTGCTTCCTTACTGTACTTTATGGTTCATTAATACACAGTATGTTGTCCCTCTCAAATAAATACATACATTTTGATTTGATTTGATTTGATTCTGGTAAAAAAAGATATGTGAGCAAAATCACAAAACAACTTAAATGAGTAGTTCACCCAAAATATGACTTATTTTCTATCAACTACACACCCCATGAAGCCTTGAATACATGGATTTATTTGTGTTTTTGTGGCATTCCTAAGCTAATAATTTGATTCATGTCTCCTACCGGCTAATGTATCCGGTAGGTATACATTAGCCGGTATTATTGTCGGTATTATTGTCTTAGGAATGCCACAAAAAACAAAATAAATCCATGTATTCAAGGCTTCATGGGGTGTGTTAATTGATAGAAAATAAATCTTTTTTTGGGTGAACTCCTCCTTTAACCCATTTAGACGTGGCACACCAATATGTTACTTTACCTTTCAATCAGGGAACTCCTTTTGGTGTAGTTGTTGCTGTATACAGTGTATAGCAACTAGGGCTGGGACTTGATAAATAAAAAATCTAATTAATTAGAGGCTTTGTAATGAATTAATCACATTTTAATCGCATATCAATATTTGCCCTGAGAAGATTTAAAAGTGTTTTTTTTTTTTAAATTGATTTTGGATACGCCTTTAAGTACATGTACTCAAGAACTGTACTTAAGTACAATTTTGAGGTATTTGCACTTGACTCTCGAGCATTTCCAATTTCTAATACTTTTACTTCTACTCCACCACATCTCAGAGGCAAATATTGTACTTTTTACTCCACTACAATTATTTGAAAACTTTAGTTACTAGTTACTTTGTAGATTTCGATTATTATTATAAAACATACAGTAACCATGTGAAAATAGCCGATCTACGAGCGCAAGGCATTGTGAGCTTGTAGATCTGCTATTTTCCACCACTCGAGGCTGGTAGAGTGTGTTGTTGTTGCTGCTGTTTTAATTATTTGATCGAAATTAAGTCCCGGCCCTAATAGCAACATATATATTTTTTAATGTATTTGAATACAATGTAACGTTTTGGGTCAGTATTTAGAATGGGTCTCAGGTCTAAAAGGGTTCAAACCAGGATAACACATCATCACCTTGCTAAACTAATGGCCTAAGTCATTTTTTAAAGTTTTTCAGGAAAAATACAAAACTGATCCAAAACAAAACTATATGATATTTATGAATCATTTCACCCAAAATGTTTATAACAAATTATGACTATTTAAATAGAAATAACACTGTCTGTCAGTTATGTAACATAAGAGATTTAAATAGGTTTAAATAGGATTAAATCTGACTTAGGCCCAAAAAAGAAATAAAAAGAAATGGCTTAAATCAGTAAATAATTTGGCTTAAGTCACAAAACCAAGTGACTTAGGCCCAAAAAAAAGGGCCTATTTTGGCCTAAGTCACACTAGGGAGTTAGGCCATTATACCAAAAGGGGAGTGAACAGCATGATCCTTTTCAATTAGGAGATAGGCCATTTTACCAGAGGTGGACAGTGTCATGAGGAGCTGACTTAGGCAAAAATATCATTTTCCTCAAAAAATGACTTAGGCCATTAGTTTAGCAAAGGTGACGACATTAAAGTGTAACGAAACACTTGTTTCCAATGTGGTTCAGCAGCACAACTAACAATACATAGTCATATAATAAATGTCAATAAAACCCTTATTTTTTTTTGAAAATAGAAAAAAAGAACCTGAGTTCCAAATGGATCCAATGTAGTTATTATTTAATACTGTTCATTGGTTCAATATTTATAAAATACACAAAAACACTTTCAACCTGGCATTCTTATTTTGGCTTGCCATTAGAGGCAATGTATAATTATTAACACTATTATTAAATAGACCAATCTACAAGCACACGTCACTTCGCGATGCGCTGTGAGCTTGAAGATGGGCTATTCTCGCTGCTTTTGTGCGAAAACCGTCATGCGATCAAGAATAAAATATAGGGCATTAATTCATGAAAAAAAAACAATGGATACAAGGTTTCTGCCCGAAAATATATATGTATAATATTGGAAACATGATAAAAGTATAAAATGCTGCTCAGGGGTTTCAAAACGTTCTGGTCGTCTCCACCGGACCCAAACGTACACAAATACACTACCATTTTAACCACTTAAAATGCTAGCTGAGATGAGCAATACGCTATTCACACTTTTAGAGCATAGCCATGTTCATAATGGAGATACAATGAAATGATACCAACAAACCAACATTTTCTGTGTATTTGTATGTTAAAAGTCCCTTAACTCATTCACTGATAGACTTATTAAGTGTGCCTGCCATGTTAATGGCTGGGGCACACTTCTTGAGATCCGCCGGATTTATTAATATTTATTTCACGCACCAAAATTTCGTCCGTCCGTAACTGCCGCACGGTTTACACTACCGCCGCAATATATACATCAAAACGTGCGGCTTGGTCGGGAATGATGTGCTCGGAAACGATTTTCCGTCACGCGTTACCATGGCGACGTTATTAGCAAAAAACTGCTAAACTCCGCCCCTTTTGGCCGCACGTACCGCGCAAAACGCTTCTCCTCCCACACGGTTTACTCGTTAGTCGCAATGTATATATCAAAACGTGCGGGACGACCGTCCCACTTACCGCATTACTTTTTTCGCCGTTTCGCGTTACCACGCCCACGTTATTAGCAAAAACATGTAGCCGCGCCAAACTCCGCCCCTTTTGGCCCCACGTACCGCGCAAAACGCTTCTCCTCCCACACGGTTTACTCGTTAGTCGCAATGTATATATCAAAACGTGCGGGACGACCGTCCCACTTACCGCATTACTTTTTTCGCCGCTTCGCGCTACCACGCCCACGTTATTAGCAAAAACATGTAGCCGCGCCCCCTTTCAGCCCCAAATTCAGACTCATTCTCACTTGACTTACTCTTCATCATCATCCCCCATTCACACCCATGTTAACCATCATCATCCTCACTCCCCCATTCACTCCCATGTTAACGGTTACGGGGAGGGGGGAAACCACCCAGAGACTCTAGGGCTCCTGCTATAATCCATGTGGCAGCTGTAACCACCAATGAGCTTCGTGTGTTGAAGCTCCGCCCCCTCTGCCTTCCTATTGGCCGGGCTTTAAATGGCCGTAACTTCTGTTTGCAGCATGGTACCGCCCCCAAACTTTGCTATCGACTTTATTTCTTTACGAACTTTTTTTTTTCCGAATTTTTTTTTTTTCCCACAAATTATTAATTTTTTTTAATTTTTTTTTCCGATTTTTTTTTTTCTATATATTTTTTTTTTCACCAAAACACTTTTTGAAGGGTATGCAACTCGATGGTCCAACCCGGACTTGGACCTCTTCACTTCCGGTTTCAAAAGTGGCCAAAATGATCTGAAACTTCGCCTACCCCCCCTAAATTGGGGTCTGCGAACACAACCGTCACAACAGGAAGTGGATATATCACTTCCGGTTTTGAAAAGTGCCCGAAATGCTCCGAAACTTTGCCTACCCCCACTAAGTAGGGGACTGCAAACAATAGTACAATGGGCACTTTCTGCGTCAGACCTTCAGAAGTGGGTGAAACGTGCACTCCAACCTATCAAAGTATTTTTTTATATATTTTTAAAAATTAGTAATTTTTTTTCAAACATTGTTTTAGATGCTCATTTTTACCTTCAATTGTTCTGTTTTTTAATTTTCCTTTTTTGACGTTTGGTTTATTTTTTATTAATTTTTGAAACATTATTTTGCTGTTTTTTTTCTTTACTTTTTTGGCCGCCCGAGGGGATCAAAATGCTACTCCTCCCACACGGTTCACACGGCCCCGCCAATGTATACATCAAAACGTGCGGGACGACCGGCCCACTTACCGCATTACTTTTTACATCGTTTCGCGGTACCACGGCGACAAAACCCCCAGCCAACGCAGGCACACTTAAATTTTCGTAGGAAATTTGTTTCTAGTTAAGTGTGCCTGCCATGTTAATGGCAAGGCAACACTTCTTGAGATCCGCCAGATTTATTAATCCATATTTTTATTCCCGCAAAAGTTTGCCGGAGCGTACAGGCCGCACGGTTTACACTACCGCAACAATATATACATCAAAACGTGCGGCCTGGTCGGGAATCGTGTGCTCGGAAACGATTTTCCGTCACGCGTTACCATGGCGACGTTATTAGCAAAAAACAGCTAAACTCCGCCCCTTTTGGCCGCACGTACCGCGCAAAACGCTTCTCCTCCCACACGGTTTACTCGTTACTCGCAATGTATATATCAAAACGTGCGGGACGACCGTCCCACTTACCGCATTACTTTTTTCGCCGTTTCGCGCTACCACGCCCACGTTATTAGCAAAAACATGTAGCCGCGCCCCCTTTCAGTCCCAAATTCAGACTAATTCTCACTTGCTTTACTCTTCATCATCATCCCCCATTCACACCCATGTTAACCATCATCATCCTCACTCCCCCATTCACTCCCATGTTAACGGTTACGGGGAGGGGGGGAAACCACCCAGAGACTCTAGGGCTCCTGCTATAATCCATGTGGCAGCTGTAACCACCAATGAGCTTCGTGTGTTGAAGCTCCGCCCCCTCTGTCTTCCCATTGGCTGGGCTTTAAATGGCCATAACTTCTGTTTGCAGCATGGTACCGCCCCCAAACTTTGTCATGGACTTTATTTTTTTACAAACTTTTTTTTTCCCGAAAAAAAAAAAAAAAATCCGAAAAAACATTTTTCCGACGTTATTTTTTTTTTTCTTAATTTTTTTTCCGAACTTTTTTTTTTTTGATTTTTTTTTTTTTACACCAAAACACTTATTGAAGGGTAAGCAACTCGATGGTCCAACCCGGACTTGGACCTCTTCACTTCCGGTTTCAAAAGTGCCCAAAATGATCTGAAACTTCGCCTACCCCCCCTAAATTGGGGTCTGCCAACACATCCGTCACAACAGGAAGTGGATATTTCACTTCCGGTTTTGAAAAGTGCCCGAAATGCTCCGAAACTTCGCCTACCCCCTCTAAATGGGGGACTGCGAACGATTACATAATTGGCACTTTTTGCGTCAGACCTTCAGAAGTGGGTGAAACAAGCACTCAAAACCATTTATTCACTTCCGGTTTCTGAAAATTTCCCGAAATGCTCCGAAACTTTGCCTACCCCCCCTAAATGGGGGACTGCAAACAATAGTATAATGGGCACTTTCTGCGTCAGACCTTCAGAAGTGGGTGAAACAAGCACTCAAACCCATTTAAGTAATTGTTTATATATTTTATAAAAAGTATTACTTTTTTTTCAAATGTTGTTTTAGATGCTCATTTTTACCTTCAACTTTTCTGTTTTTTAATTTTCCTTTTTTGACTTTCGGTTTATTTTTTCTTAATTTTTGAAACATTATTTTGCTGTTTTTTTCTTTACTTTTTTGGCCGCCCGAAGGGATCAAAATGCTGCTCCTCCCACACGGTTCACACGGCCCCGCCAATGTATACATCAAAACGTGCGGGACGACCGGCCCACCTACCGCATTACTTTTTTCACCGTTTCGCATTACCACAGCGACAAAACCCCCAGCCAACGCAGGCACACTTAAATTTTCGTAGGAAATTTGTTTCTAGTGTAACGTTGAAATCCGCCCTATACGAAACTTCGTCCGTCCGTAACTGCCGCACCGTTTACACTAACCCGGCAAACTATACATCAAAACGTGCGGATTGGCCGGGAATAGTGTGCTCGGAAGTTTTTCGTCGCTGCACGTTACCATTGCGACGTTATTAGCACAAAACTGCTAAACTCCGCCCCTTTTGGCCGCACGCACCGCGCAAAATGCTTCTCCTCCCACACGGTTTACTCGTTAGTGGCAATGTATACATCAAAACGTGCGGGACGACTGCCCCACTTACCGCATTACTTTTCTCGCCATTTCGTGTTACCATGGCGACGTAATTGGCAACAAACTATGAAAACACTCGTTTTTTTGGCCGCGCGCGGCGCCCCAAATGCTACTCCTCCCACACGGTTCACTCGTTAGTGGCAATGTACACATCAAAACGTGCGGGACGACCGGCCCACCTACCGCATTACTTTTTTCACCGTTTCGCATTACCACGGCGACAAAACCCCCAGCCAACGCAGGCACACTTAAATTTTCGTAGGAAATTTCTTTCTAGTTAAGTGTGCCTACCATGTTAATGGTAGAGGCACACTTATTGAGATCCGCCGGATTTATTAATCCATACTCTTTATTCCCGCAAAACTTCGGTCGTCCGTAACTGCCGCACGGTTTACACTACCGCCGCAATATATACATCAAAACGTGCGGCTTGGTCGGGAATGATGTGCTCGGACACGATTTTCCGTCACGCGTTACCATGGCGACGTTATTAGCAAAAAACAGCTAAACTCCGCCCCTTTTGGCCGCACGTACCACGCAAAACGCTTCTCCTCCCACACGGTTTACTCGTTACTCGCAATGTATATATCAAAACGTGCGGGACGACCGCCCCACTTACCGCATTACTTTTTTCGCCGTTTCGTGCTACCACGCCCACGTTATTAGCCAAAACATGTAGCCGCGCCCCCTTTTCAGTCCCAAATTCAGACTCATTCTGACTTGACTTACTCTTCATCATCATCCTCCATTCACACCCATGTTAACCATCATCATCCTCACTCCCCCATTCACTCCCATGTTAACCATCATCATCCTCACTCCCCCATTCACTCCCATGTTAACGGTTACGGGGAGGAGGGGAAACCACCCAGAGACTCTAGGGCTCCTGCTATAATCCATGTGGCAGCTGTAACCACCAATGAGCTTTGTGTGTTGAAGCTCCGCCCCCTCTGCCTTCCTATTGGCCGAGCTTTAAATGACCGTAACTTCTGTTTGCAGCATGGTACCGCCCCCAAACTTTGTCATGGACTTTATTTTTTTACAAACTTTTTTTTTTTTACGAACTTTTTTTTTTTTTCGAAAAAAAAATTTTTCTTAATTTTTTTTTTTTTCTTAATTTTTTTTTCCGGACTTTTTTTTTTTTGATTTTTTTTTTTTTACACCAAAACACTTTTTGAAGGGTATGCAACTCGATGGTCCAACCCGGACTTGGACCTCTTCACTTCCGGTTTCAAAAGTGCCCAAAATGATCTGAAACTTCGCCTACCCCCCCTAAATTGGGGTCTGCGAACACATCCGTCACAACAGGAAGTGGATATTTCACTTCCGGTTTTGAAAAGTGCCCGAAATGCTCCGAAACTTCACATACCCCCCCTAAATGGGGGACTGCGAACAATTGTATAATTGGCACTTTTTGCGTCAGACCTTCAGAAGTGGGTGAAACAAGCACTCAAACCATTTATTCACTTCCGGTTTCTGAAAATTTCCCGAAATGCTCCGAAACTTTGCCTACCCCCCCTAAATGGGGGACTGCAAACAATAGTATAATGGGCACTTTCTGCGTCAGACCTTCAAAAGTGGGTGAAACAAGCACTCAAACCCATTTAAGTAATTGTTTATATATTTTTAAAAAATATTACATTTTTTTCTAATGTTGTTTTATATTTTAATTTTTACCTTCAATTTTTCTGTTTTTTAATTTTCCTTTTTTGACTTTCCGTTTATTTTTTATTAATTTTTGAAAAATTATTTTGCTGTTTTTATCTTTACTTTTTTGGCCGCCCGAGGGGATAAAAATGCTACTCCTCCCACACGGTTGACACGACCCCGCCAATGTATACATCAAAACGTGCGGGACGACCGGCCCACTTACCGCATTACTTTTTACACCGTTTCGCGGTACCACGGCGACAAAACCCCCAGCCAACGCAGGCACACTTAAATTTTCGTAGGAAATTTCTTTCTAGTTAAGTGTGCCTACCATGTTAATGGTAGAGGCACACTTGTTGAGATCCGCCAGATTTATTAATAGAAGTTTCTATCACGCACCAAAATTTCGTCCGTCCGTAACTGCCGCACGGTTTACACTATCGCCGCAATATATATATCAAAACGTGCGGCTTGGTCGGGAATGATGTGCTCGGGAACGATTTTCCGTCACGCGTTACCATGGCGACGTTATTAGCAAAAAACAGCTAAACTCCGCCCCTTTTGGCCGCACGTACCGCGCAAAACGCTTCTCCTCCCACACGGTTTACTCGTTAGTCGCAATGTATATATCAAAACGTGCGGGACGACCGCCCCACTTACCGCATTACTTTTTTCGCCGTTTCACGCTACCACGCCCACGTTATTAGCCAAAACATGTAGCCGCGCCCCCTTTTCACTCCCAAATTCAGACTCATTCTCACTTGGTTTACTCTTCATCATCATCCCCCATTCACACCCATGTTAACCATCATCATCCTCACTCCCCCATTCACTCCCATGTTAACGGTTACGGGGAGGGGGGGAAACCACCCAGAGACTCTAGGGCTCCTGCTATAATCCATGTGGCAGCTGTAACCACCAATGAGCTTCGTGTGTTGAAGCTCCGCCCCCTCTGCCTTCCTATTGGCCGAGCTTTAAATGGCCGTAACTTCTGTTTGCAGCATGGTACCGCCCCCAAACTTTGTCATGGACTTGATTTTTTTACGAACTTTTTTTTTTTGGCCAAACATTTTTTTTTTCGACAAATTTTTTTTTTTCTTAATTTTTTTTTTTTCGAACTTTTTTTTTCCAATTTTTTTTTTTTTTACACCAAAACACTTTTTGAAGGGTATGCAACTCGATGGTCCAAGCCGGACTTGGACCTCTTCACTTCCGGTTTGAAAAGTGCCCAAAATGCTCTGAAACTTCGCCTACCCCCTCTAAATTGGGGTCTGCGAACACAACCGTCACAACAGGAAGTGGATATATCACTTCCGGTTTTGAAAAGTGCCCGAAATGCTCCGAAACTTCGCGTACCCCCACTAAATGGGGGACTGCGAACAATTGTATAATTGGCACTTTTTGCGTCAGACCTTCAGAAGTGGGCGAAACAAGCACTCAAAACCATTTATTCACTTCCGGTTTCTGAAAATTTCCCGAAATGCTCCGAAAATTCGCCTACCCCCACTAAATTGGGGACTGCAAACAATAGTACAATGGGCATTTTCTGCGTCAGACCTTCAGAAGTGGGTGAAACAAGCACTCAAAACCATTTGAGTAATTGTTTATATATTTTTACTAATTATTACATTTTTGGCAAACATTGTTTTAGATGCTCATTTTTACCTTCAATTTTTCTATTTTTTAATTTTTCTTTTTTGACTTTCGGTTTAATTTTTATAAATTTTTGAAACATTATTTTGCTGTTTTTTTCTTTACTTTTTTGGCCGCCCGAGGGGATCAAAATGCTACTCCTCCCACACGGTTGACACGGCCCCGCCAATGTATACATCAAAACGTGCGGGACGACCGGCCCACTTACCGCATTACTTTTTTTGCCGTTTCGCGGTACCACGGCGACAAAACCCCCAGCCAACGCAGGCACACTTAAATTTTCGTAGGAAATTTCTTTCTAGTTAAGTGTGCCTACCATGTTAATGGTAGAGGCACACTTATTGAGATCCGCCAGATTTATTAATACATAATTCATCACGCACCAAAATTTCGTCCGTCCGTAACTGCCGCACGGTTTACACTACCGCCGCAATATATATATCAAAACGTGCGGCTTGGTCGGGAATGATGTGCTCGGAAACGATTTTCCGTCACGCGTTACCATGGCGACGTTATTAGCAAAAAACTGCTAAACTCCGCCCCTTTTGGCCGCACGTACCGCGCAAAACGCTTCTCCTCCCACACGGTTTACTCGTTAGTCGCAATGTATATATCAAAACGTGCGGGACGACCGTCCCACTTACCGCATTACTTTTTTCGCCGTTTCGCGTTACCACGCCCACGTTATTAGCAAAAACATGTAGCCGCGCCCCCTTTCAGTCCCAAATTCAGACTCATTCTGACTTGACTTACTCTTCATCATCATCCTCCATTCACACCCATGTTAACCATCATCATCCTCACTCCCCCATTCACTCCCATGTTAACGGTTACGGGGAGGGGGGGAAACCACCCAGAGACTCTAGGGCTCCTGCTATAATCCATGTGGCAGCTGTAACCACCAATGAGCTTCGTGTGTTGAAGCTCCGCCCCCTCTGCCTTCCTATTGGCCGAGCTTTAAATGGCCGTAACTTCTGTTTGCAGCATGGTACCGCCCCCAAACTTTGTCATCGACTTTATTTTTTTACGAACTTTTTTTTTTTCCGAATTTTTTTTTTTTCCGACAATTTTTTTTTTTTTCTTATTTTTTTTTTCCAAACTTTTTTTTTTCTCGATTTTTTTTTTTTTTACACCAAAACACTTTTTGAAGGGTATGCAACTCGATGGTCCAACTGGGACTTGGACCTCTTCACTTCCGGTTTCAAAAGTGCCCAAAATGATCTGAAACTTCGCCTACCCCCCCTAAATTAGGGTCTGCGAACACATCCGTCACAACAGGAAGTGGATATTTCACTTCCGGTTTTGAAAAGTGCCCAAAATGCTCCCAAACTTCGCCTACCCCCCCTAAATGAGGGACTGCGAACAATTGTATAATTGGCACTTTTTGCGTCAGACCTTGAGAAGTGGGCGAAACAAGCACTCAAACCATTTATTCACTTCCGGTTTCTGAAAAGTTCCCGAAATGCTCCGAAACTTTGCCTACCCCCCCTAAATGGCGGATTGCAAACAATAGTATAATGGGAACTTTCTGCGTCAGACCTTCAGAAGTGGGTGAAACAAGCACTCAAACCCATTTAAGTAATTGTTTATATATTTTTAAAAATTATTACATTTTTTTCAAATGTTGTTTTAGATGCTCATTTTTACCTTCAATTTTTCTGTTTTTTAATTTTCCTTTTTTGACTTTCGGTTTATTTTTTCTTAATTTTTGAAACATTATTTTGCTGTTTTTTTCTTTACTTTTTTGGCCGCCCGAAGGGATCAAAATGCTACTCCTCCCACACGGTTCACACGGCCCCGCCAATGTATACATCAAAACGTGCGGGACGACCGGCCCACCTACCGCATTACTTTGTTCACCGTTTCGCATTACCACGGCGACAAAACCCCCAGCCAACGCAGGCACACTTAAATTTTCGTAGGAAATTTCTTTCTAGTGTAACGTTGAAATCCGCCCAATACGAAACTTCGTCCGTCCGTAACTGCCGCACCGTTTACACTAACCCGGCAAACTATACATCAAAACGTGCGGATTGGCCGGGAATAGTGTGCTCGGAAGTTTTTCGTCGCTGCACGTTACCATTGCGACATTATTAGCACAAAACTGCTAAACTCCGCCCCTTTTGGCCGCACGCACCGCGCAAAATGCTTCTCCTCCCACACGGTTTACTCGTTAGTGGCAATGTATACATCAAAACGTGCGGGGCGACCGCCCCACTTACCGCATTACTTTTCTCGCCATTTCGTGTTACCATGGCGACGTAATTGGCAACAAACTATGAAAACACTCGTTTTTTTGGCCGCGCGCGGCGCCCCAAATGCTACTCCTCCCACACGGTTCACTCGTTAGTGGCAATGTATACATAAAAATGTGCGGGACGACCGGCCCACCTACCGCATTACCTTTTTTCACCGTTTCGCATTACCACGGCGACAAAACCCCCAGCCAACGCAGGCACACTTAAATTTTCGTAGGAAATTTCTTTCTAGTTAAGTGTGCCTGCCATGTTAATGGCAAGGGCACACTTATTGAGATCCGCCAGATTTATTAATATTTATTTATTTGTCGCCACAAAATTTCGTCCGTCCGTAACTGCCGCACGGTTTACACTATCGCCGCAATATATATATCAAAACGTGCGGCTTGGTCGGGAATGATGTGCTCGGAAACGATTTTCCGTCACGCGTTACCATGGCGACGTTATTAGCAAAAAACAGCTAAACTCCGCCCCTTTTGGCCGCACGTACCGCGCAAAACGCTTCTCCTCCCACACGGTTTACTCGTTAGTCGCAATGTATATATCAAAACGTGCGGGACGACCGTCCCACTTACCGCATTACTTTTTTCACCGTTTCGCGTTACCACGCCCACGTTATTAGCAAAAACATGTAGCCGCGCCCCCTTTTCAGTCCCAAATTCAGACTCATTCTGACTTGACTTACTCTTCATCATCATCCTCCATTCACACCCATGTTAACCATCATCATCCTCACTCCCCCATTCACTCCCATGTTAACGGTTACAGGGAGGGGGGGAAACCACCCAGAGACTCTAGGGCTCCTGCTATAATCCATGTGGCAGCTGTAACCACCAATGAGCTTCGTGTGTTGAAGCTCCGCCCCCTCTGCCTTCCTATTGGCCGAGCTTTAAATGGCCGTAACTTCTGTTTGCAGCATGGTACCGCCCCCAAACTTTGTCATCCACTTTATTTTTTTATGAACTTTTTTTTTTTCCGAAAATTTTTTTTTTCCGACAAATTTTTTTTTTCTTATTTTTTTATTTCCAAACTTTTTTTTTTTCGATTTTTTTTTTTTTACACCAAAACACTTTTGAAGGGTATGCAACTCGATGGTCCAACTGGGACTTGGACCTCTTCACTTCCGGTTTCAAAAGTGCCCAAAATGATCTGAAACTTCGCCTACCCCCCCTAAATTAGGGTCTGCGAACACATCCGTCACAACAGGAAGTGGATATTTCACTTCCGGTTTTGAAAAGTGCCCAAAATGCTCCCAAACTTCGCCTACCCCCCCTAAATGAGGGACTGCGAACAATTGTATAATTGGCACTTTTTGCGTCAGACCTTCAGAAGTGGGCGAAACAAGCACTCAAACCATTTATTCACTTCCGGTTTCTGAAAATTTCCCGAAATGCTCCGAAACTTTGCCTACCCCCCCTAAATGGGGGACTGCAAACAATAGTATAATGGGCACTTTCTGCGTCAGACCTTCAGAAGTGGGTGAAACAAGCACTCAAACCCATTTAAGTAATTGTTTATATATTTTTACAAATTATTACATTTTTTTCAAATGTTGTTTTAGATGCTCATTTTTACCTTCAATTTTTCTGTTTTTTAATTTTCCTTTTTTGACTTTCGGTTTATTTTTTCTTAATTTTTGAAACATTATTTTGCTGTTTTTTTCTTTACTTTTTTGGCCGCCCGAAGGGATCAAAATGCTACTCCTCCCACACGGTTCACACGGCCCCGCCAATGTATACATCAAAACGTGCGGGACGACCGGCCCACCTACCGCATTACTTTTTTCACCGTTTCGCATTACCACGGCGACAAAACCCCCAGCCAACGCAGGCACACTTAAATTTTCGTAGGAAATTTCTTTCTAGTGTAACGTTGAAATCCGCCCAATACGAAACTTCGTCCGTCCGTAACTGCCGCACCGTTTACACTAACCCGGCAAACTATACATCAAAACGTGCGGATTGGCCGGGAATAGTGTGCTCGGAAGTTTTTCGTCGCTGCACGTTACCATTGCGACGTTATTAGCACAAAACTGCTAAACTCCGCCCCTTTTGGCCGCACGCACCGCGCAAAATGCTTCTCCTCCCACACGGTTTACTCGTTAGTGGCAATGTATACATCAAAACGTGCGGGACGACCGCCCCACTTACCGCATTACTTTTCTCGCCATTTCGTGTTACCATGGCGACGTAATTGGCAACAAACTATGAAAACACTCGTTTTTTTGGCCGCGCGCGGCGCCCCAAATACTACTCCTCCCACACGGTTCACTCGTTAGTGGCAATGTATACATCGAAACGTGCGGGACGACCGGCCCACCTACCGCATTACTTTGTTCACCGTTTCGCATTACCACGGCGACAAAACCCCCAGCCAACGCAGGCACACTTAAATTTTCGTAGGAAATTTCTTTCTAGTGTAACGTTGAAATCCGCCCAATACGAAACTTCGTCCGTCCGTAACTGCCGCACCGTTTACACTAACCCGGCAAACTATACATCAAAACGTGCGGATTGGCCGGGAATAGTGTGCTCGGAAGTTTTTTGGCGCTACGCGTTACCATTGCGACGTTATTAGCACAAAACTGCTAAACTCCGCCCCTTTTGGCCGCACGCACCGCGCAAAATGCTTCTCCTCCCACACGGTTTACTCGTTAGTGGCAATGTATACATCAAAACGTGCGGGACGACCGCCCCACTTACCGCATTACTTTTTTCGCCATTTCGTGTTACCATGGCGACGTAATTGGCAACAAACTATGAAAACACTCGTTTTGTTGGCCGCGCGCGGCGCCCCAAATGCTACTCCTCCCACACGGTTCACTCGTTAGTGGCAATGTATACATCAAAACGTGCGGGACGACCGGCCCACCTACCGCATTACTTTTTTCACCGTTCCGCATTACCACGGCGACAAAACCCCCAGCCAACGCAGGCACACTTAAATTTTCGTAGGAAATTTCTTTCTAGTTAAGTGTGCCTGCCATGTTAATGGCAAGGGCACACTTATTGAGATCCGCCATACTTATTAATACAAGTTTATTTCACGCACCACAATTTCGTCCGTCCGTAAGTGCCGCACGGTTTACACTACCGCCGCAATATATATATCAAAACGTGCGGCTTGGTCGGGAATGATGTGCTCGGAAACGATTTTCCGTCACGCGTTACCATGGCGACGTTATTAGCAAAAAACAGCTAAACTCCGCCCCTTTTGGCCGCACGTACCGCGCAAAACGCTTCTCCTCCCACACGGTTTACTCGTTAGTCGCAATGTATATATCAAAACGTGCGGGACGACCGCCCCACTTACCGCATTACTTTTTTCGCCGTTTCGCGCAACCACGCCCACGTTATTAGCCAAAACATGTAGCCGCGCCCCCTTTTCAGTCCCAAATTCAGACTCATTCTGACTTGACTTACTCTTCATCATCATCCTCCATTCACACCCATGTTAACCATCATCATCCTCACTCCCCCATTCACTCCCATGTTAACGGTTACGGGGAGGGGGGGAAACCACCCAGAGACTCTAGGGCTCCTGCTATAATCCATGTGGCAGCTGTAACCACCAATGAGCTTTGTGTGTTGAAGCTCCGCCCCCTCTGCCTTCCTATTGGCCGAGCTTTAAATGGCCGTAACTTCTGTTTGCAGCATGGTACCGCCCCCAAACTTTGTCATCGACTTTTTTTTTTATGAACTTTTTTTTTTTCCGAAAAAAAATTTTTTCCGACAAATTTTTTTTTTTCTTATTTTTTTTTTTCAAACTTTTTTTTTTCTCGATTTTTTTTTTTTACACCAAAACACTTTTTGAAGGGTATGCAACTCGATGGTCCAACTGGGACTTGGACCTCTTCACTTCTGGTTTCAAAAGTGCCCAAAATGATCTGAAACTTCGCCTACCCCCCCAAAATTAGGGTCTGCGAACACATCCGTCACAACAGGAAGTGGATATTTCACTTCCGGTTTTTAAAAGTGCCCAAAATGCTCCCAAACTTCGCCTACCCCCCCTAAATGAGGGACTGCGAACAATTGTATAATTGGCACTTTTTGCGTCAGACCTTCAGAAGTGGGCGAAACAAGCACTCAAACCATGTATTCACTTCCGGTTTCTGAAAATTTCCCGAAATGCTCCGAAACTTTGCCTACTCCCCCTAAATGGGGGACTGCAAACAATAGTATAATGGGCACTTTCTGCGTCAGACCTTCAGAAGTGGGTGAAACAAGCACTCAAACCCATTTAAGTAATTGTTTATATATTTTCAAAAATTATTAAATTTTTTTCAAATGTTGTTTTAGATGCTCATTTTTACCTTCAATTTTTCTGTTTTTTAATTTTCCTTTTTTGACGTTTGGTTTTTTTTTTCTTAATTTTTGAAACATTATTTTGCTGTTTTTTTCTTTACTTTTTTGGCCGCCCGAGGGGATAAAAATGCTACTCCTCCCACACGGTTGACACGACCCCGCCAATGTATACATCAAAACGTGCGGGACGACCGGCCCACTTACCGCATTACTTTTTACACCGTTTCGCGGTACCACGGCGACAAAACCCCCAGCCAACGCAGGCACACTTAAATTTTCGTAGGAAATTTCTTTCTAGTGTAACGTTGAAATCCGCCCAATACGAAACTTCGTCCGTCCGTAACTGCCGCACCGTTTACACTAACCCGGCAAACTATACATCAAAACGTGCGGATTGGCCGGGAATAGTGTGCTCGGAAGTTTTTTGGCGCTACGCGTTACCATTGCGACGTTATTAGCACAAAACTGCTAAACTCCGCCCCTTTTGGCCGCACGCACCGCGCAAAATGCTTCTCCTCCCACACGGTTTACTCGTTAGTGGCAATGTATACATCAAAACGTGCGGGACGACCGCCCCACTTACCGCATTACTTTTTTCGCCATTTCGTGTTACCATGGCGACGTAATTGGCAACAAACTATGAAAACACTCGTTTTTTGGGCCGCGCGCGGCGCCCCAAATGCTACTCCTCCCACACGGTTCACTCGTTAGTGGCAATGTATACATCAAAACGTGCGGGACGACCGGCCCACCTACCGCATTACTTTTTTCACCGTTCCGCATTACCACGGCGACAAAACCCCCAGCCAACGCAGGCACACTTAAATTTTCGTAGGAAATTTCTTTCTAGTTAAGTGTGCCTGCCATGTTAATGGCAAGGGCACACTTATTGAGATCCGCCATACTTATTAATACAAGTTTATTTCACGCACCACAATTTCGTCCGTCCGTAAGTGCCGCACGGTTTACACTACCGCCGCAATATATATATCAAAACGTGCGGCTTGGTCGGGAATGATGTGCTCGGAAACGATTTTCCGTCACGCGTTACCATGGCGACGTTATTAGCAAAAAACAGCTAAACTCCGCCCCTTTTGGCCGCACGTACCGCGCAAAACGCTTCTCCTCCCACACGGTTTACTCGTTAGTCGCAATGTATATATCAAAACGTGCGGGACGACCGCCCCACTTACCGCATTACTTTTTTCGCCGTTTCGCGCAACCACGCCCACGTTATTAGCCAAAACATGTAGCCGCGCCCCCTTTTCAGTCCCAAATTCAGACTCATTCTGACTTGACTTACTCTTCATCATCATCCTCCATTCACACCCATGTTAACCATCATCATCCTCACTCCCCCATTCACTCCCATGTTAACGGTTACGGGGAGGGGGGGAAACCACCCAGAGACTCTAGGGCTCCTGCTATAATCCATGTGGCAGCTGTAACCACCAATGAGCTTTGTGTGTTGAAGCTCCGCCCCCTCTGCCTTCCTATTGGCCGAGCTTTAAATGGCCGTAACTTCTGTTTGCAGCATGGTACCGCCCCCAAACTTTGTCATCGACTTTTTTTTTTATGAACTTTTTTTTTTTCCGAAAAAAATTTTTTTCCGACAAATTTTTTTTTTTCTTATTTTTTTTTTTCAAACTTTTTTTTTTCTCGATTTTTTTTTTTTACACCAAAACACTTTTTGAAGGGTATGCAACTCGATGGTCCAACTGGGACTTGGACCTCTTCACTTCTGGTTTCAAAAGTGCCCAAAATGATCTGAAACTTCGCCTACCCCCCCAAAATTAGGGTCTGCGAACACATCCGTCACAACAGGAAGTGGATATTTCACTTCCGGTTTTTAAAAGTGCCCAAAATGCTCCCAAACTTCGCCTACCCCCCCTAAATGAGGGACTGCGAACAATTGTATAATTGGCACTTTTTGCGTCAGACCTTCAGAAGTGGGCGAAACAAGCACTCAAACCATGTATTCACTTCCGGTTTCTGAAAATTTCCCGAAATGCTCCGAAACTTTGCCTACTCCCCCTAAATGGGGGACTGCAAACAATAGTATAATGGGCACTTTCTGCGTCAGACCTTCAGAAGTGGGTGAAACAAGCACTCAAACCCATTTAAGTAATTGTTTATATATTTTCAAAAATTATTAAATTTTTTTCAAATGTTGTTTTAGATGCTCATTTTTACCTTCAATTTTTCTGTTTTTTAATTTTCCTTTTTTGACGTTTGGTTTTTTTTTTCTTAATTTTTGAAACATTATTTTGCTGTTTTTTTCTTTACTTTTTTGGCCGCCCGAGGGGATAAAAATGCTACTCCTCCCACACGGTTGACACGACCCCGCCAATGTATACATCAAAACGTGCGGGACGACCGGCCCACTTACCGCATTACTTTTTACACCGTTTCGCGGTACCACGGCGACAAAACCCCCAGCCAACGCAGGCACACTTAAATTTTCGTAGGAAATTTCTTTCTAGTGTAACGTTGAAATCCGCCCAATACGAAACTTCGTCCGTCCGTAACTGCCGCACCGTTTACACTAACCCGGCAAACTATACATCAAAACGTGCGGATTGGCCGGGAATAGTGTGCTCGGAAGTTTTTTGTCGCTGCACGTTACCATTGCAACGTTATTAGCACAAAACTGCTAAACTCCGCCCCTTTTGGCCGCACGCACCGCGCAAAATGCTTCTCCTCCCACACGGTTTACTCGTTAGTGGCAATGTATACATCAAAACGTGCGGGACGACCGCCCCACTTACCGCATTACTTTTCTTGCCATTACGTGTTACCATGGCGACGTAATTGGCAACAAACTATGAAAACACTTGTTTTTTTGGCCGCGCGCGGCGCCCCAAATGCTACTCCTCCCACACGGTTCACTCGTTAGTGGCAATGTATACATCAAAATGTGCGGGACGACCGGCCCACCTACCGCATTACTTTGTTCACCGTTTCGCATTACCACGCCGACAAAACCCCCAGCCAACGCAGGCACACTTAAATTTTCGTAGGAAATTTCTTTCTAGTGTAACGTTGAAATCCGCCCAATACGAAATTTCGTCCGTCCGTAACTGCCGCACCGTTTACACTAACCCGGCAAACTATACATCAAAACGTGCGGATTGGCCGGGAATAGTGTGCTCGGAAGTTTTTCGTCGCTGCACGTTACCATTGCGACGTTTTTAGCACAAAACTGCTAAACTCCGCCCCTTTTGGCCGCACGCACCGCGCAAAATGCTTCTCCTCCCACACGGTTTACTCGTTAGCGGCAATGTATACATCAAAACGTGCGGGACGACCGCCCCACTTACCGCATTACTTTTCTCGCCATTTCGTGTTACCATGGCGACGTAATTGGCAACAAACTATGAAAACACTCGTTTTTTTGGCCACGCGCGGCGCCCCAAATGCTACTCCTCCCACAAGGTTCACTCGTTAGTGGCAATGTATACATGAAAACGTGCGGGACGACCGGCCCACCTACCGCATTACTTTTTTCACCGTTTCGCATTACCACGGCGACAAAACCCCCAGCCAACGCAGGCACACTTAAATTTTCGTAGGAAATTTCTTTCTAGTTAATATTTAATATATCACGCCGCAAAACTTCGTCCGTCCGTACAGGCCGCACGGTTTACACTACCGCCGCAATATATATATCAAAACGTGCGGCTTGGTCGGGAATCGTGTGCTCGGAAACGATTTTCCGTCACGCGTTACCATGGCGACGTTATTAGCAAAAAACAGCGAAACTCCGCCCCTTTTGGCCGCACGTACCGCGCAAAACGCTTCTCCTCCCACACGGTTTACTCGTTAGTCGCAATGTATATATCAAAACGTGCGGGACGACCGCCCCACTTACCGCATTACTTTTTTCGCCGTTTCGCATTACCACGCCCACGTTATTAGCAAAAACATGTAGCCGCGCCCCCTTTCAGTCCCAAATTCAGACTCATTCTGACTTGACTTACTCTTCATCATCATCCCCCATTCACACCCATGTTAACCATCATCATCCTCACTCCCCCATTCACTCCCATGTTAACGGTTACGGGGAGGGGGGGAAACCACCCAGAGACTCTAGGGCTCCTGCTATAATCCATGTGGCAGCTGTAACCACCAATGAGCTTCGTGTGTTGAAGCTCCGCCCCCTCTGCCTTCCTATTGGCCGAGCTTTAAATGGCCGTAACTTCTGTTTGCAGCATGGTACCGCCCCCAAACTTTGTCATGGACTTTCTTTTTTTACGAACTTTTTTTTTTTCCAATTTTTTTTTTTTTTCGGCAATTTTTTTTTTTCTTAATTTTTTTTTTCGATTTTTTTTTTTTTACACCAAAACACTTTTTGAAGGGTATGCAACTCGATGGTCCAACCCGGACTTGGACCTCTTCACTTCCGGTTTGAAAAGTGCCCAAAATGCTCTGAAACTTCGCCTACCCCCCCTAAATTGGGTTCTGCGAACACAACCGTCACAACAGGAAGTGGATTTATCACTTCCGGTTTTGAAAAGTGCCCAGAATGCTCCCAAACTTCGCCTACCCCCCCTAAATGAGGGACTGCGAACAATTGTATAATTAGCACTTTTTGCGTCAGACCTTCAAAAGTGGGCGAAACAAGCACTCAAACCATGTATTCACTTCCGGTTTCTGAACATTTCCCGAAATGCTCCCAAACTTTGCCTACCCCCCCTAAATGGGGGACTGCAAACAATAGTATAATGGGCACTTTTTGCGTCAGACCTTCAGAAGTGGGTGAAACAAGCACTCAAACCCATTTAAGTAATTGTTTATATATTTTTAAAAATTATTACATTTTTCTCAAATGTTATTTTAGATTCTCATTTTCACCTTCATTTTTTCTGTTTTTTATTTTTCCTTTTTTGACTTTCAGTTTATTTTTTATGAATATTTTAAACATTATTTTGCTGTTTTTTTTCTTTACTACTTTGGCCGCCCGAGGGGATCAAAATGCTACTCCTCCCACACGGATGACACAGCCCCGCCAATGTATACATCAAAACGTGCGGGACGACCGGCCCACTTACCGCATTACTTTTTACACCGTTTCGCATTACCACGGCGACAAAACCCCCAGCCAACGTAGGCACACTTAAATTTTCGTAGGAAATTTCTTTCTAGTGTAACGTTGAAATCCGCCCTATACGAAACTTCGTCCGTCCGTAACTGCCGCACCGTTTACACTAACCCGGCAAACTATACATCAAAACGTGCGGATTGGCCGGGAATAGTGTGCTCGGAAGTTTTTCGTCGCTGCACGTTACCATTGCGACGTTATTAGCACAAAACTGCTAAACTCCGCCCCTTTTGGCCGCACGCACCGCGCAAAATGCTTCTCCTCCCACACGGTTTACTCGTTAGTGGCAATGTATACATCAAAACGTGCGGGACGACTGCCCCACTTACCGCATTACTTTTCTCGCCATTTCGTGTTACCATGGCGACGTAATTGGCAACAAACTATGAAAACACTCGTTTTTTTGGCCGCGCGCGGCGCCCCAAATGCTACTCCTCCCACACGGTTCACTCGTTAGTGGCAATGTACACATCAAAACGTGCGGGACGACCGGCCCACCTACCGCATTACTTTTTTCACCGTTTCGCATTACCACGGCGACAAAACCCCCAGCCAACGCAGGCACACTTAAATTTTCGTAGGAAATTTCTTTCTAGTGTAACGTTGAAATCCGCCCAATACGAAACTTCGTCCGTCCGTAACTGCCGCACCGTTTACACTAACCCGGCAAACTATACATCAAAACGTGCGGATTGGCCGGGAATAGTGTGCTCGGAAGTTTTTCGTCGCTGCACGTTACCATTGCGACGTTATTAGCACAAAACTGCTAAACTCCGCCCCTTTTGGCCGCACGCACCGCGCAAAATGCTTCTCCTCCCACACGGTTTACTCGTTAGTGGCAATGTATACATCAAAACGTGCGGGACGACCGCCCCACTTACCGCATTACTTTTCTCGCCATTTCGTGTTACCATGGCGACGTAATTGGCAACAAACTATGAAAACACTTGTTTTGTTGGCCGCGCGCGGCGCCCCAAATGCTACTCCTCCCACACGGTTCACTCGTTAGTGGCAATGTATACATCAAAACGTGCGGGACGACCGGCCCACCTACCGCATTACTTTTTTCACCGTTCCGCATTACCACGGCGACAAAACCCCCAGCCAACGCAGGCACACTTAAATTTTCGTAGGAAATTTCTTTCTAGTTTCTGGCTGCGTTTGTCCACTGCCAGAGATTTTTCATTGTAAAAAAAAAAAAGTACACAGGAGTCGACATACAGGATTATTAAGTAATAAGTTAACCAGGAAGTGGATAGGAGTCTAGATCTTCGAAAAATGATATCTCCTGGGTCTGTGGGTCAAATAATAATAAAAAAAAAAGTGGCAGTATTGGTAAACGGAAATAAT
Source organism: Gymnoscopelus microlampas (assembly GCF_963454915.1). Classification (NCBI taxonomy): domain Eukaryota; kingdom Metazoa; phylum Chordata; class Actinopteri; order Myctophiformes; family Myctophidae; genus Gymnoscopelus; species Gymnoscopelus microlampas. The sequence continues at coordinate 2,299,537 of NC_139945.1, read as the reverse complement.
TATGTTTATTACGTCAGTGACAGTGAATGAGTTAAAGTCCAATCAATTAATTACTAAATTACTTCCTGTCAAAGCAAAAACAGAATGTGTGATTACACCAGCAGTGCCTTATGAATGAATATGAAGAATTTCGGTCACCTATTATTAACCCAATGAGGCCTGAGGTTCTGATTCTGCAAAATGTCTTCTAAATCCTAAACGGTTTTCTGAAAAACGTATGTTTCTATATCAGTGGTTTTCAAACCTTTTCATGTCAAGGACCCCCAAAATGATATGTATTTGACCGCGGACCCCCATCTCAAAATATTTTTGTTCCAGGGACCCCCCAGAAGCAAAGATTTGAGTTAATGTTTGCTTAAAAATAATATAAATATATTCAAAGATTTGCACACATTTTCACGATTTTTCAAAAACAGCAGATCTACAAGCTCATAGCGCGGCACCGAGTGCCGCGCTATGAGCTTGTAGATCTGCTATTTTTGAATAGCCCAAAGTGTAAAATAATGCTTTTTTAGCTCAAATGAAAAAGTGACACAGATGCGTTCCAGGTATTAATGGGTTAATCATAGAGAAACCGTTACACTGGCTCCCTGTATGTCAAACAATCCATGTCAAAATATCTGCTCTAACATTCATTGGGTGTATGACGTTTTAGGGCCGAAATACAACGTGTGATTTTTCTGTGACCTCATGAACCCATCCAGACCTCTCAAGTCCCTGGAATATGAATTAAAACGTGTGGAGAAGCAGCTTTTTTGTTTTCCATGACAAATGACACAACACGCTTCTTCTCCACCACGTCCAGCATGCATTGATGATGAACACACTCCCAGGAAACAGCAGGTTCTGCTGACACTAAGGATAATTCCTTTAACCCATTGAGACCTGAAGCCGATTCTACATGTCTCCTAAGTCTCAGTATTCTGAAAAAACGTATGTTTCTATATCAGTGGTGCTCAATCTTTTTCATGTCAAGGACCCCCCAAATGACATGTATTTGGCCGCGGACCCCCATCAAAATATGTTGTTCCAGGGACCCCCCAGAAGTAAAGATTTGAGTTAAAAATGTTCGCTTTGAAAGTATATATATTCAAAGATTTACACACATTTTCACGATTTTTCAAAAATAGCAGATCTACAAGCTCGTAGCGCGGCACCGAGCTTGTATATCTGCTATTTTTGAATAGCCCAAAGTGTAAAATAATGCTTTTAGCTCAAATCTGCTCAGATGACACAGTTCCAGGTCTTAATGGGTTAACAAGTCCGTTCATGAAAGCCCTTGGCGGTCTTGTTTCCAGTGAGGGCCTGCTGTGAGCAATTGGGGGTTAAGAGTCTTGCTCAGGGACACATTTCATTTCATCGACATATTTGCTGGCCTGGCCTGGAATCGTATCTGGGGAAAACCAGGGCCTCTGGCTCCCTAGGCGGGCTCACTAACCACTCAAATATGGGCCACTCTTAGTTCTTTCAACCCATTAAGACCTGGAACGCGCCTGTGTCACTTTTTTTGATTTGAGCTAAAAAGCATCGTTTCACACTTTTGGCTTTTGGCACTCGGTGCCGCGCTACGAGCTTGTAGATCTGCTATTTTTATTTATATTTTTTTAAATGTAAATACATTTTTTAAATTCAAAATGTTTTGAATAAAAAAAAATAAAAAATGTGCAAATCTTTGAATATGTATATTCTTTTAAAGCGAACATTTGTAACTCAAATCTTTGCTTGTTGGGGGTCCCTGGAACAAAATGTTTTGAGATGGAGGGGTCCGCGGCCAAATACATGTCATTGTGGGGGTCCTTGACATGAAAAAGTTTGAGAACCACTGATATAGAAACATACGTTTTTTTCAGAACACTGTTGTGATTCAGAAGACATTTTGTAGAATCGGCTTCAGGTCTTAACCATTGATACCTGGAACGCATCTGTGTCACTTTAGATGTCTTTGGCTATTCAAAAATAGCAGACCTACAAGCTCATAGCGCGGCACCGAGTGCCGCGCTATGAGCTTGTAGATCTGCTATTTTTGAATAATCGTGAAAATTATTTTTTAAATATTTTTTTCCGAATTTTTTTTAGGATTAAGATTTTTTTTAGAGGCGGCCTCAGGTCTTAATGGGTTAAATGAGTTAAATCACAGTTTACACAGCTGCCTTTCATTGAGGTTTTGTGTGTGTGTGTGTGTGTGTGTGTGTGTGTGTGTGTGTGTGTGTATGTGTGTGCTTGCGCGTGCGTGCATGTGTGTGTGTGTGGTGAGACGTGCCCCACCCGCCCCCCTCACCGGGTGGTGTGTGTGTCGGGGACCCAGACGCCCCCCCTCTGGCGGGGGCCCTGTGGCCGCTGGGACTCCGCCCCCGGGGGCTCGCCGCCGTGAGACGTGCTCATGAGCGCGTGCGTCGTGTGGCGCTTGGAGCGGTTCGCCAGGTACCTGGGCCGCAGGGAGGTGGGGGAAGGGGTGTGGGGGAGGGGTGAGGGAGGGGGTGGGGGGGTTGATGGGGGTGTGGGGGGTGGTGGGGGAAACAGGAAGCAGCGCCCGGTCAGCCGTCTTTCCTCATTGGCTAACAAGAGTCAGGGTGGGCGGGGATACACTACCTAAAGTCTGACGTCAAAGACCGATTATTTTTTTCATTTATTTTATTTTATTTTTTTATTGTATTACATTTTTTTCATTTTCCCCAAAAAATATTAAAAAAATAAATGAAAAAAGTAATTGAAAAAACATGGCCCCCTCACGTATTAGGCGGGCGGTATGAGTCGGGTGAACCAAGGACGGGTGTTTTTGATGAATTTAACATGGTTAAAATGGAGTTTGAAGTTACAATGGGTTTGTATAGGAAGGGGGCGTGTCTGATAAAATGAATATCAAATATCTAAATACTGAATCAAGCAACTTAAAAACTGTCTGGGGGGCTCACAAAAGCCTGAGTAGACGATAAAATGACCAAAAGTTTTTTTGAAAGTGAAATATCCCTTTAAATTGTATATCTTTTGTGAGTGGCAAATGTTTCACAACACCCACTCCATGAATTTCACCCTCGAAAAAGCCTTTTATAAACTATTTTCTATTGAAACGGTGGCGGGGGGTGTCATTCCCGCGGAAATGACGTCATTCGGCCGGAAAAAAAACAGAAACGGAAATGCACCGGTTTCCTGTTTGGCCTGTTTGGAACTACCGCGCTAATAACAAAAAGGAATCTCACGCTGTTTTTAAGACATTATAGGATTTGAAGATGGAAAAACAACATCAAAAGAAAACACAGCTCACGGTAACTAAAGCTCCACTGGGCCAAGAGAAACGATCCGCAGATAGCATGAAACAATTAAAAGAACGCTTTTTGAAACGCTTGCGCCTCCCGGTGAAAACAAATGGAATAGGCTCTATGCACAGCAACCATATTGGGAATGAATTGGGCCCCTTCCTTACTTCCTTCGCAGGTGTTGCCAATGATACCAATTAAGGCTCTGTTCCATTTAGTGTGGCATAGTGGTTGTCTTATTTTCAAGGACCCCCATAACTCTGAGAGTGTACAAATGGAATCAAATGGACCCTCACGGGTCCATTTGGTTCCATTTGTACACTCTCAGAGTTACACACCCACCATAAGGGGCCATTTGGGAACCAAAATGGAGTGTTTCTAGTGAGCCAACATGCACGATATCAGCACCCTGACCAGAATGGAACAGAGCCTTCATTAGTATCATTGGTAACACCTGTGAAGGAAGTAAGAAGAGGCCCAATTTCTTTCCAATATGGCTGCTGTGCATAGAGCCTATTCTGGGAAATGCAGGACTACGCAAAATACATGCAGTGACGGTAGTGAGCAGCAGAGGTTGCTAAATATCGTTATTTGTGGACCTGCCTTGTATTGCTTTAACTTATTTTTTAAATCATCATGATATGCGTTTAGTAAATTATAGTCCCAATAATTATTTCAATTAGACGAAAAAAGTGGCTTCAAAACGGTCTGCAGAAACCAATGGGGGCATATGATGTAAAAAGAATGGACAGAGCTTTGTCCATTATTTTTACAGTCTATTGGCTGGGATCCGGAAACCGGATGGAACCGGATCCAACATTGAGGAACCGGAATGGGTTTTATCATCACATTTGATGTGATGATAAAAAAAAACGTTTGTGGAAGCGTTTATTATCTGGAACGAGGACTTCACGTCTGATATGCAATTACAATAGTATGCATACATATCATTCAATCATATTTACTAGATTTAAAATGATATAGATTTTGCATGGAGACTTGAATTCATGGACATTTTAGTCTCCTTTGTATATCCTACCGGAACCGCTGCCTACCGGTCCGCTGGTCATCAAATTATTGTCTTAGGAATGAGACAAAAACTAAAATATATCCATGAATTCAAGTCTCCATGGGGTGACTAATCCATGGGGGAAAAAATCATTTTGGGGGTGAACTATCCCTTTAAGAGAGAATCGTTATTAATCTCTTGTGACAGTGTTTTTCCTTTTCAAAATCCCTCCGTTTTTTTATCACGTAATATAAGAACTGTGTTCTTTACTCATATGGCTATGAAACATCAACTGACGGTGAAAATAGGCAAATTTATCCGAAGAATACAACAAAAATAAAAGGGTCATCTACAAATTGACTACAATTCTCAGGTTTTGAAATGACCTAAAAACTACATCGCCCAGTAGACGCTGGACATAATCAGCATCACGCCCTGTTGCATTGGATTCTTTCTTTATGGACAGAAGTGGCGTCAGTTCCGAGTCGTTTCATCGACAAAAATAATAACACACACATCGATAACACAAGTCACGAAACCTATAAGGAATCTCAGGAGTTTTGACAAAGCAAGACGCGCTTCATTGCGTTGTGACATTGAATCACGTGATTTTTTTACACTACTTCCGGATACAACTGCAGAATGAATAACATTTTCTAATACAAATAAATATCAAACGATACAGAGCCTAAATCACTGACATAACTGCCAGACTCATTATTTAGAATGTACTTTATGGAACACAGTTCTCACAGGATTTCGAACGTGATTTCGGGGCGCCCGTGGGTTTTGACGTCAGGACTTGGGTAATCTATAGGATAAGCCCCGCCCCCGTCCCCGCCCTTTCCCCCCTCTTCGGCCAATGAGTGTTTTCATTTCATATATACCATCTCACACCAGCCAATCGGATGGAAGCAAAAGAGTCAAACAATAATAGCTTATTATGGGATATCCCACAAGCCTACCCCCCCAAGCAGTGGTGGAAAGTAACTAAGTACATTTACTCAAGTACTGTACTTAAGTACAGTTTTGAGGTATTTTTTACTTTACTGGAGTATTTCCAATTTTTGATACTTTGACTTATACTCCATGACATCTCAGAGGAAAATATTGTACTTTTACTCCACTACAATTATTTGGAAAAGTATTTTTTATGTTGTGGTATTGCTACTTTGACGTAATGGGTTAAGTAAAAATATCGGAGTACTTTTTCCACCACTGCACCCACAAGCTTTCAACCAATTTTTTTGCGGACATCGTCGTTGTTATTATTATTATTATTATTATTATTATCGGCGCTTTGTTTTGCAAGCTACAGAGTTAGCAAAGCCCCGCCCGCGACAAAGAGAGAACAAAGAGTGTGTGTGTGGAGGGTGTGGGGGGGGTGAGGGGGGTGTGAGGGGGGGTAAATTCGGCACCATTTTTGAAACGAGAGAGAAAAGGCGTTGGTGTGTAGCGAGTCGGAGAGAGAGAGGGAGGGAGGAGCGGCTGTAGGTCAGAAAAAAACGTGTGAAATACAGATGCGTGATGGAGGAGAGGGGGAAGGGAGGGAGGGAGGAAGGAAGGAGGTGGGGGGGGGGGAGGGGATGGCGCCGTTTTTTTTTTTTTTGCGGAGGGCAGAAATAGTCAGGGGATATTAGCAGAATATTTTCCAATCTTGGAATAAATTCCTTACCAAAAAAAATCTTCACCAATGTGTTTGTAAAGGTGTCTAGTAACACATCTCACAAAGACTGAAATGAAGTTTCTCTAGGAGAATGTTTGACAGCTCCTTAAAGTTGGGGTACCCACCATAACCTTGGTTAAAAAAAAATCCCCCCCAAAAAAATGTAATTCTGTTTTAAGTAGCATGTGAGGGTCAAACTACTGTAGGGTGTTTTTATGATTCTGAATCCATTGCAATCATTTGTTTTGCACCAAAACCACTCCTTGGGCTAAAAACGGCCATAGCCATGTATACTTTTTGTGTAAAAAGCCCATTGAGATTGGGCCGTTTTTAGCCCAAGGAGTGGTTTTGGTGCAAAACAAATGATTGCAATGGATTCAGAATCATAAAAACACCCTAGTTTGACCCCTCACATGCTACTTAACACAGAATTACATTTGGATTTTTTGTTTTAACCAAGGTTATGGTGGGTACCCCAACTTTAAGGAGCTGTCAAACATTCTCCTAGGGAAAGTGCATTTCAGTCTTTATGAGATGTGTTACTAGACACCTTTACAAACACATTGGTGAAGATTATTTTTGGTAAGGAATTTATTCCAAGACTTTTTTAATATCCCATGACTAAAAGCAAGAGCTCCAGCCTATAGAGGAAACACACTCCCAGCAGAGCCCCAGGACACCAGCAGCACCACCACCACGTCTGTCCACCAGGGGGCAGCTGTCTGAACTAAAGATGCCTGGGAAAAAAAAACAACCCTGAGTCAGTGGGTTTAAACGCCCAGTGGTTCTCAACCTGTGGGTCGGGATCTGATTTTGGGGGACGGGGACGGGGGGGGGGGGGTCCCTAGATGACAGTGAAGTGACACTTTAAGGACTTTTAAGACCTTTCTAATAGCTATGAAAATAAAGACCATTACTGTATCAAAATACATGAACAAACTATACTATAAAAACTGCTCAAACATTGGGCCAAATTGTCAAATATTATAGGAGGCAAAACATTTGAAAATAGCAGATCTACAAGCTCACAACGCCTGGCGTTAAAGGTGGGGGGTCTCCAGTTCAAATATGATTATTTTGAGGGGGTCCCTAGTTCACATATCATGTTGGGGGGTCACCAGTTCGCATATGATTATTTTGGGGGGTCCCCAGTTCAAATATGATTATTTTGGGGGGTCCCTAGTTCACATATCATGTTGGGGGGTCCCTAGTTCACATATGATCATGTTGGGGGGTCCCCAGTTCACATATGATCATGTTGGGGGGTCCCCAGTTCACATATGATTATTTTGGGGGGTCCCTAGTTCACATATGATCATTGGGGGGGGGGGCTGAAAACCACTGGTTTAAACCAACTCATTGTGGGGCCGTAGGGGTGTTTGTTCCAAAGCATCCAGAGCAGACGACAGACCCTGGACAGTCACCAAACACCCTGATAAAAAAAAGACCCCCGGTCGGTCGCCGTGGGTTACCTCTGGACCGCCTCCTGGTCCGGCTCGCCGTCTGACCCCTCCTCATCCACCGGGGCTACGGCCGGGATGGGGTGCTGAGAGAGAGAGAGAGAGAGAGAGAGAGACAAAGGGAGACAGAGAGAGAGAACGAGACAGACACACACACAGAAAGAAAGTTTAGAGAGAGAGCAGAGCAATACATTGACACCTTAAAACAGGGGTCTTCAACAGGGGGTCCGGGACCCCTAGGGGTACTTGAGGGAGTTCCAGGGGGTCCCCAGCTAAATGATAGATTAGGAACCAAATGGACCCTTATGGGTCTGTAACTCTGAGAGTTACATTAACATTGATTTTACGATATAAATTGGGGTCCCAGAGATATAAATGCCATTAAATGGGGGTCCGAAGCCCTAATGCACGTCAAACTGGGGGTCCTGAAAATTAAAATAGTTGAATCTCTGCTAGAGCCATAAAAATCTTCTCTTATGGGGGTCCCTGGCATATCTTTTCAAATGGGGGTCCGTGGGCTAATAAGTGTCAATTTGGGGGTCCTTGACATGAAAAGGTTTGAGAACCACTGCCCTAGGGGGTCCTCAGAGTTACTACAGGGGGTCCGCCAAATCTTTGTGTGACATGATTTTTTTTTTTACATTAACACATCCACTGCCAGGCCCGTAGTCCTACGGGCCGTTAAATCCAACCGTTAAAGGAGACATCCGGTCATTTTAAGTGTTATGTTTGATGTGTGTCAAATCACTTACCAACGTAGAAATGAAAATAGCGTGACTCCACAGATCGCCCTATCGACCCCCACCGTTGGCATTATAGGAGTATATAGGATAGCAGCAATTCGCCTATTTTAACAAATGTAAAGTCTGTTTTTTTCTCCTAGTACTCATTGTGGAGTCCCATGATAACGTAACAGGCGCTAAAACTCCCGACAAGCTAACGGCTAATAACAGAACGAGCTAATGCTGGTTGCTGGTTTCTCTCCCGACCTGGCAACCTGGGGCTGCCATGCAGAGAGATAAGCAGCCCCAGCATTAGCTCGTTCTGTTATTAGCCGTTAGCTTCTCGGAGTTTTAGCGCCTGTTACGTTATCATGGGACTCCACAATGAGTACTAGGAGAAAAAAACAGACTTTACATTTGTTAAAATAGGCGAATTGCTGCTATCCTATATACTCCTATAATGCCAACGGTGGGGGTCGATAGGGGGATCTGTGGAGTCACGCGATTTTCATTTCTACGTTGGTAAGTGATTTGACACACATCAAACATAACACTTAAAATGACCGGATGTCTCCTTTAACTGCCGTTCCCGTAGTCCTACGGGGCGGGTGTTTTCCCATGTTAAATCGTGCAGGTGCAGATTCCGGATTTTTTTTGCACTTCCGGTTTCGAAGGGGGCGGACCGGAAACGAAATAATACTGTTTCCGGTTTTTCTCCCGCCTCCGTTTCCTGTCTAGCGATCAACTTTGGACGCCATTATCTCTGGCTTGTTGTTTTTCTCACCACATCCACCATTTTAGCGTTTTCCTCTCGTTCTCCAGAATGCAGTGTCGGATCGCGGCACGGTTTTCAGCGTTTTGTTCGGTCGGGTCCCGTGTTTGTGTCGAACCAAATGAACGCGGATTTTAAACGGATTTAGCGGGGCCTATGACGGAATCAAAAAAACAAAAAAGGTAAGAAATAGCTTGGCACTACGATGGATGTTCTGAGATTAGCCGATGGCAGTCAATGTGTTAACCACTTGAACCCTAGCATCCCTATTCTGAGGACAACTTTAGCCAAAAATAGCAGATCTACAAGCTCACAACGCCTCGCACTGAGTACTGATATATTATTGATTGAAATTAAAAACAATGTTACTTGTCAGGATTCCAAATCAAAATAACAAAAATAGCAGATCTACAAGCTCAAATTGTGTCGCACTGCGACACGCTTTGAGCTTGTAGATCTGCTATTTTTGCTACTTTTGTGTGACATAGAATGGTATGTCCATCATCAAAGTTGCATCACCCCTGCAGTAGGGGATGATCTTGCACGATATCGGTCTTTGATTTCTCCCTGGAACACAAACTAGTGAAAACAGCCGATCTACAAGCTCGCGGCACGTTTTCACTGCTTCTGATTTATTTTTATTTTTATTTTTTATTTATGGATTTTTTTTGTTTGTTTTCTTTTGTATTAACCTTTTAAAAATCCTTTGAAATAACAAACAAACTAAACATTTTGTAAACAACAAAAAAAGGGATATTTACTTGTGACACAGACAAATGGGTCCACGACCCAAACATGGGTCCCGACCCAGAGTTTGGGAAACAGTGTATTAACCCATTAAGACCTGGAACACATCTGTGTCACTTTAGATTTATTTGGCTATTCAAAAATAGCAGATGAGCTTGTAGATCTGCTATTTTTGAAAAATATTGCTATTTTTTTTTAAATATTGAAATTTTTCTTTTTTGATTTTTTTCAAAAAACTGTTAGGATTTAGAAAACATTTGTAAGAATCGCCTCAGGTCTTAATGGGTTAAGACAACTACGAAGGAGGATGTCAGTGCATGTGCAAAGATGAGAAATGGATTCAGCATAACATTAAAGGAGTAGTTCACCCAAAAGATGACTTATGTTCTATCAATTACACACCCCATGAAGCATTGAATTCATGGAGATTGTTTTGTTTTTGTCGATTTCCTAAGCCTAATAATGTAATGACCGGCGGAAAGATGCTAATGTATCCAGGGCACTCGCCCCCCAACGGCCTGTGGATGATCCGGCCTTGGGTAGGAGACACAAAGAGTATCGCTTGAGTCTCCTACCGGAGAGACCGCCAGTCATAAGATTATTGGTTTAGGAATGCGACAAAAACAAAACAAAAAAACTCCATGAATTCAATGTGTCATGGGGTGTGTAATAGATAGAACATACGTCATTTTTTTGGGTGAACTACTCCTTTAAAAAGTCCCTTAAAAACGCTGAAAAACGAAATAATATCGCCATAGCAACACGCTGACGTCAGTCTAAACACTAACTGACACACACATATATATATTATATATATAAGAGCTGAGCGGTAAGCTTTTATATATAAGTATAAAATATATAAACGTTACATAGAATACGCTGAAGATCATCTCTGAGACCATGCTTACGGACAGCTCGTCCTCAGAGGACCTCGCCGTCACCCTGGACAAGCTGCACCGCGACTACCGCCTCCTGATGCGGGAGCGCCGCAAGCGCCAGCTCTACACCAACCACTGCCATGACGTGGTCCGCAAGCAGCAGCGGGAGGTGGACAAGCTGCGGAGGCAGCGGGCCGAGCTCCAGACCAGCCTCCTGTTCGCCGAGGGCGTCCAGGACGCCGAGCACACGGAGCGCCTCGGCGTCCTGCTGGAGATGGACGTGACCGACGAGGCCGTGGAGCGGCAGCGGCGGCGCCAGGCCGAGCTGGAGAAGGAGATCTCGGGCGTCCTGAGGACGCTGAAGAAGAAGGAGGGCACGGCGGACCGGCAGAGCGGCCGCGCCGGGCTCAACCGCAAGGAGATCCTCAGCCTGGACGTGCGGCTGGACCTGGCCCGCACGTCCCTGGACGAGCGGGAGGTCCGGAACGGCCGCCGGCGCGACGAGCTGGACGTCCTGCGCAAGGTGCGCCTCCACTTCCGCGCGCTCCACGCCCGGCTGGACGCCGACCTGCGGGAGGTGCGGCGCGAGGCCACGGAGCTGACGGACCGGGCCCACGCGGCGTACGAGGCCCGCGTGGCCACGCAGCGCCGGGCCGAGGCCATGCGGGGGAACGAGGCCCGGGAGGCGGCGGCCTACGGCGCCGACATGAAGGAGGCCAAGGAGGCGCTGGCGCGCGAGCGGCGCCGCGTGGAGTTCGCCCGGACCAAGAACCGCCAGCGGACGGACCCGGACGAGGAGGAGCGGGCGTGGGTGGCGCGCGGGGGCGACCCGGTGGCCACGCTGGAGGAGGTGTTCCTGAGGGTGCGCTCGGTGGTGGACGAGCACGACCTGAAGCCCGACCGCGTGGTGTGGCGCTACGTCCGCGGCGAGGAGATGAACGCCGAGCTGACCGTGTTCATCGGCGACCAGACGGACGAGGCGGAGGAGCTGAAGACGCACCGGGGCCAGGTGGAGGCGGCCACGCGCAAGATGGAGGAGGAGGACGCGGCGGCCACGCGCCGACACCTCCGCCTCATGGCGGCCACGGCGGCGAGCCAGCTGGAGCTGGACGCCCGGCTGCAGAACGTGGAGTTCATGCTGCGCGCCACGGGGCCCGTGCTGGAGCGCTTCAAGGGCATCAGCGACAGCATCCTGAGCAAGGTGGCGCGGCGCGAGAAGAAGCAGCTCTGCCTGGAGCTGGGCGAGGAGAGCGTGACGGAGGAGCACCTCATGTCCTACATGGACCTGGTGGAGCAGAAGGGAGCAGACCTGCTCACCTGGCAGGCCTCCTTCCTTCCCAGCGTCTGAGTGGCTTTTCCCATGCCCGAGGAGGACCCCCCGAATTATTAATATGTAATGTGTGACCGCGGACCCCCCGGCACCTGAAAATATGTTGTGCCAGGGACCCCCCAGAAGCAAAAAAACGTCGCCTTTGAAATTTTTGGATTTCAATATTTGCACACATTTTCAAGATTCTGCTAGATCTGCTATTTTCAAAACATAGCAGATCTACAAGCTCGTGGCACGGCACTCGGTGCCGCGCCACGAGCTTGTAGATCTGCTATTTTTTGAATAGCCAAAGTATAGAATATGGATGATGGAGTTAAAATGATTGTGACGATTTAAACACATTTTGCTGGGGACCCCCTGGTATCCCCCCCAAAAGGACCCCTGGGGGTCCCCGGACCCCACTTTGAGAACCAAATGGTCTAGCGGTGCAACAGCACATCAAACTTAATACATTTAATAATCCATAATCAATCATTTAAAAATAATACCAATAAAAATCTTTTCCTATTTTGGGCGTGTCATTATAGGTGAGAAGTCTAATACGTTCCCAATCAAAATATTTCAAAACAATATAAAAAAAACAGCAGATCAACAAGCTCACGTGAGCTCGTTGATCTGCTGTTTTCCTAACCCTAACCCTTTAATAAAATCAATATTTAAATGTTTTAGACTATTTGATTAATAATCAAAGTAATCAATATAATAATCACTAAGAAAACAATCAATAGATGGACGCAGCCCCACCTGCAACCCCAGAGAGTGTGACGAGGCAAGACGAGGCACAATAATAATAATATCCCCAACACACCCCCCCCGCGTACGGAGAGAGACCCCACCGTTCCGACGTCCAAGTACTATGATAACGGGTACTGGACCAGGTACTCTGACAACGGGTACGACCGCTATTGCATATCTGAAGGAGTAGACGTTCCCAAACGGCCTTCGCCCGTGTCCATAATATACCTACGCATGAATGCACAGAATCACTGTGTGTGTGTGTGTGTGTGTGTGAATGTCGAGAACCACCCGCCCGATCCACTTATGTTTCGCAGAGAACCCAAAATGGCACAGTGCCCTGTGTGAGGTTGGTTGGAGTTGTGTTCCTCCAAAGAATATCTACGCAAATCCTCATACATGGTCGGACAAGCGGTTCTCGATAAATTACGCAGAACTCTTTGGAGATCCCTCGTGTCATCAAAACGGTGTCATTACGCAAATATCTGCCTGTGTGTGTGTGTGTGTGTGTGTGTGTAAACTCTACGCTCTGTGTGGTGCCCGGTGTGAAGTTGGTTGGAACAACGGTTGTCCAGACTATAAATCAATCTATAAATGCGTAACATCTCTGCGAGATCTTTCTCTCAAGAACGATCCGACCGAATGACTTCAAACCGTGTGTATCACAGAGGACTGGAGGGAGTGCAGAGCCAGAGTGTGGCCAAACGTCATTTTTATCATATGAAAACCATGCTGCTTGTGACCTACACAACGTACACACTCTTTGGACCTCTGTAGCACAACCGTAGTACACGACTGTACCACGCAGAGTCTGCACGCAGTCTACAGAAGTCGTCACTAAAAAAAAAGCAACATCAATATACATATTGCAAAAGGTTGCTTGAACTGCAATAAATGGTATACTGTATGTATGTGCCATGTACACGTATTCACATATAAATAATGTGGCCAATCTCTCGGAGATCTCTCTAATTATTTAACTTGTTTTCGGGTTTTTATTCATTTCAGCAATCCAGGTACAAAGGATGATTTCTGTCTAGATTAGACGACAATGTTTTAAGCAGAGCATTTAGAAGCTGTATTGTAAAGTCGGTGGTGTATGTTCATTGTCGATAGAAGCCGTGTCCAGGTCCAATGTTTTCACTAAAACTCTTAATTCTTAATTCTTTCCATTTCTTCTAACTTTTTTTTCCCCCAGTGTGTTCATACATACAGTAACTATTCATTGTCTGGGTTTTATGTTGGCAGCAAACATAAAGGCAGAAAAAACATTCAAACTGTATACTTCGATATTTGTTTGCAAGTCATATTGTCCTCGCAATATTTAACGTTTTCGCATAGTGCGTGTTTTCCTCATGTTGTGCAGCCCTACTATCTGCTGTCATGAGGTTGTCTTTTTTTTAAAATTGTGATTCATGATTTTATTTGGGGATTGGCATTACAGGCATCCATACATCCATGTCTGTCCTCATGTCCCAGTCCTTTCCACGTTACACCCCATCCATCCCAACTTTTTCATGTCAAGGACCCCAAAATGATACGTATTTGGCCACGGACCCCCATCTCAAAATATTTTTGCTCCAGGGACCCCCCAGAATCAAAGATTTGAGTTCCAAATGTTAAAAAAAAAAAAAATTCAAAGATTTGCACACATTTTTACGGTTTTCAAAAATAGCAGATCTACAAGCTCATAGCGCGGCACTCGGTGCTGCGCTATGAGCTTTGAGCCCGGGAAAGCATCTGACTGTCATTTTTAGATTTCTTTGGCTATTCAAACATATCAGATATACAAGCTCATAGTGCATCACCGAGTGCCGTGCTATGAACTTGTAGATCTGCTATCTAAATCGTGAAAATGTGCGCAAATCTTTGAATGCATATATATTTTTAAGCGAACATTTTAACTCAAATCTTTGCTTCTGGGGGCGGGGGTCCCTGGAACAACATATTTTACAGATGTTAAAAAAAGACTATGTATTCAAAGATTTGCACACATTTTCAGGGTTTTTCAAAAATAGCAGATCTAAATGAGCGTGTAGATCTGCTATTTTTAAATAGCCAAAGAAATCTTAAAATGACACAGATGCATCCCCGGATTGAAGGACCCCAGGGGCACGGTGGCGCAGTCGGTAGCGCTGTCGCCTCACAGCTAGAAGGTCCTGGGTTCGATTCCCGCCAGGGACGCTGTGGGCGCTGGGGGCGTGTTCTCTCCTCCACGTCATCGGCGCCCATACCCTAGGTGGGGTTGGTGAAAGGGCCTACTCTGTGTGGAGTTTGCATGTTCTCCCCGTGTCTCCTAGGGTAGTTAATACCCTCACAAAAACATGTAGTAATCCTGGTCACTATACTGCCTCCCCCTGGTCAGCCGGGGCGCCTGATGGAGGAGAAGGGAACTGGTTGGAATAACGTGTTCCTTCCACGCGCTATGTCCAACCAGGGAAACTCCCCCCTGTCGGGTGATAAGAAGTGGCCTGCTTGCTCCTCATGCATTGAAGGAGGCATGAGCTTCAGCTTGGGCTCTCCCTAGGCTGGCAGAGGGTAGGTAGTGCCCAGGATTACATAGGCAATTGGCACTGGGTGAAAAAATGTGGGTTACAAAATCGTGGGACAAAAATTATAAGTAAAAAAAATAAAAAAAATTCAAGGACCCCAAAATTTTAATATCGTGGAAAACATATTTTGTCCACGTCCCCCCCCCCCCCAGTAAAATATACTTTAGAAAAGTGAAACTTTCATATATTTTAGATTCATTAATATTTCGAACCTTTTTTTGTTTGTTTGGTGACTACAATACATAGCATATTATGACATTTTCCACAACATTCTAAGTTTTTGAGATGATCCTGTCCATGAGGCCCCAGACTCCCATTTGATACACATTGTCTGATCACCTCGGGACCGGCATCTATCTATCTATATTATATGAACTAGACCATACCCGGTCGACGCATCCGTGGGGGGATATGCGCACATGATCTGGCAACAACCCGGGAGGCAGTTCGGCCCATAGCTGGGCAGCCCCGTAACCATGGCGACAGTGTTTTACACATAAACGCTAATAAGAAGCTGAGATTTGATGAAATTGAAAAACGGGCTTCACAGTTAAGTTCAGATGGTAATGGTCAATGACTGTGTGCAAAATCAGAGTAATTGGTCCAGCCACTGAGGAGAACCGGGTAGCTTCACATACCACTACAGACAGACAGACACCTACCACTACAGACAGACAGACAGACACCTACCACTACAGACAGACAGACAGACAGAGGTTACTAGAATTATAGTAGGATACAATCTCCTTGTGGGTCGCCTTCCTGTGTGTCCGTTCCTGTCCGTTTGCCTTATTTTACCACACCAGTCGTGCATTTGCCTCCACTCTATGCACAAATAATAATAATAGTGCATGCCGTGGCGTGGGTAATCTACTACACTACGTTTCACGCTTGCAAATGTAATATTGTCCGTACACTTCTTATTTTATGAAACTACATGATTGCTCGGAGTTCGGGCTATGGGATCTATCGACGCCATGGTTAGAGCCCTGCAAGCTATGGGATGATCAAACTGCGCATGCAAAGACATTGCGCTCACTTACTTTCATTACTTCAGCTTTGGACATAAAAGGCATGCGATTTTCTGAGAGATCGTATAGTGTGTGTGTGTGTCCTCGCTGGCGGTCCGCGATGCGCGTGCGTGCGTGCGTGTGCGTGTGTGCGTGTGTGTGTGTGTGTGAGTAAT
Source organism: Gymnoscopelus microlampas (assembly GCF_963454915.1). Lineage (NCBI taxonomy): Eukaryota > Metazoa > Chordata > Actinopteri > Myctophiformes > Myctophidae > Gymnoscopelus > Gymnoscopelus microlampas. The sequence goes on along the minus strand of NC_139945.1, from coordinate 2,283,226 downwards.
CATGATTGTGCCTGTGTGTTTGTGGGTTACTTCATCGCACAAACCTCTAGTACTGTAAAATCCTCAATGTTCATTTATCTCAGAGTTTACACATGGAACCAAATGTAAGAGTCCATTTAATAGAGTACAGAAGTCCTGACGTCACTCGTTCATCCCCTGGTTGGTAAAGTCATGTCTCTATGGAGAATAACATTGGGTCATCATAGAATCGTCTCATATAAGAATTGTGGTCCAAAAATAAACAAACTGTCTCTGTGATATTATCAGGGAGGAGGTTCTGTATCGTTTATGATAGTCAGTCACTTATATTTCATACAGTCTGTTTCTGGAGAAAATTCAACTAATTTGTCAGAAGTAACATTATGGTTTTCTCACCGTCAGTTGATGCTTCATATCCAGAAGAGTCAAACCACCGGGATCATTCGTTTATTTTTGGAACACAGTTCTTATTTGACGCGATATTAAACACGTCTATGGGGATTCAGAACGGGGGTGGGACCAGGTAGGATGTGTAAATTACGTCAGACGTTGGTGCTCTATTGCATTGGTTCTCAAACTGGGGTCCGGGGACCCCCAGGGGTCCTTGATGGAGTTCCAGGGCCAGGGGGTCCCAAGCTAAATGATAGATAGTTAGGAACCAAATTGACCCTTATGGGTCTGTAACTCAGAGAGTGTACAAATGGAACCAAATGGACCCGTTAGGGTCCATTTGGTTCCATGTGTACACTCTCTGAGTTACATTAACATTGATTTTACAATATAAATTGGGGTCCCAGAGATATAAATGCCATTAAATGGGGGTCCGTAGCCTAATGCAAGTCAAACCGGGGGTCCTTGAAATTAAAATGTTTGAGAATGATCACTGCTAGAGCCGTAAAAATCTTCTCTTATGGGGGTCCCTGGCATATCTTTTCAAATGGGGGTCCGCGGGCTAAAAAGTGTCAATTTGGGGGGTCCTGCATGAAAAAGTTTGAGAACCACTGCTCTATTGTAGTACTCTGAGGAGCCCTGGTCCTGGACCCCCTGTTGAAGACCCCGTGGATTATAAAATGGAGTTCAGTTCCGTTAACACCCTTATATAGCGTCGTGTGACCTGTGCACTCTACTCACCGGACTGGCCACGAGCGGAGACGGGCCCCGGGGCCTCTTGAGGAGCTGTGCGTGCAGCTGGATGTTGGCCCCTCCGTCCGAGGCCCTGCGCCCCAGGGGGCCCATGCCGTTGAGCAGCTGCAGCGTGGGGGGCTGCAGCAAGGACTGCTCCTAAAGAGAGAGAGGATGGGGAAAGACAGGAACGGTTAAGACTATACGTTATATAACAGGGGTCTTCAACGTTTTCAACCCAAGGACCCCTTGGCTGAGAGAGAGAAGAAGCAGGGACCCCCCACTACATATTGTATAAAATTGTGTTGTAAATTAAACATTTTCATAGACTTTGACAGCACCATCATCAGTATATGTTCGATTAATGTGTATTTTCTGGCATTTAACCACTTGAACCGTCTTTTTTTCCCCTCTACACCAAATCTCTTTGCCAAAAATAGCCGATCTACAAGCTCACAACGCCTCGCAGCGCGAGGCGTTGTGAGCTTGTAGATCGGCTATTTTTGGCAAAAGTTCTTCTCAGAAAAGGGATGCTAGGGTTCAAATGGTTAAGGTAAAAAAAAAAATCATACCACACAAAGATTTGGCGGACCCCCTGTAGTAACTCTGAGGACCCCCTAGGGGTCCCGGACCCCCTGTTGAAGACCCCTGCGCTATGTTATCCAGTAGAGTCGCAACGGTATAGCAACTGCATGGAAAAATCGATTTAGATTTTCAAGGATCTACTATATCGATATGCAAAGAGCAAAATATCGAATTGTTTGACTTTGTATCATAATGCAAATAATCGTTTTAATCCATACTAAGTTCTTGTGCTTTGTATTTAACAATTTTAAGAAGAAAAAAGGAAAAGATGGGTTTAATTAACTTAACATATCGCTACACTTGGTTTATGGATACATGTGTGTAATCTCTGTGTTCATGTCAAGGTGTGGGTTTGTCCATAATGTGTTCAAATACAATATCCATGTATTTGCCAGAGAATCACTGTGTTTACTTATTAATATCCATAATAATAACCAGGGTTCCCGCACATTTTTAACAATGAATTTTCAAAACTTTTCCATAACTTTTCCAAAGTATTTTAACCCCATTTCCAGGACTATAGAAATCAAACAGGGCAACAATGAGACTCTTAAACCAGTGTGCCAGCAATGCCCCGAGACGGACCTGAAGGTGTCACGTGACAAAAAGAACAGATCTACAAGCTAACAACGTATCAAGTAGCACTGCATTTCACCACATTTAACCCATCTTTCATGTAATGTTAGACAAAAACAATGTAATTCATTGCTGTCGGGGAGAAACCTCTTATCTCTGTATTTTAACTTTTTGTGTTTTTTTGTAAATCATACAGCGTCACACAAAAGCATCAGAAGTAGCAGATCTACAAGCTCAAAACGCGCCGCTTCGCGCCGCGTTTTGAGCTTGTAGATCTGCTACTTTTGATGCTTTTGAATTTTAATCCTGAAAAGTAACAGTTTTGGACATAATGAGGTTTCCGACCGACAGAGACTATAGCCAAAGATTTTCCAAAACATTTGATTAATTCCAAACCTTTTCCAGGGCCTGGAAAACTGTTTTTCTAATTTCAAAATATTTCCAGGAATTTCATGACCGTGGGAACCCTGAATAACTTTTTCCCTTAAAAAACTCCACTCTCCACACAGATTATTTGTTTTTGCTAAATAGTTATACTGTATGGATTTTAAATCATTGAATCGTATCGTATCACCATGAATGAACCATAGAGTTCTCAAATTCTACCCGAACCCGACCCGGCGTTTTCGGGGCGGGCCGGGCCTCAAAAGTATGCTAATTGGTCGGGCCGAGCCTTGGGCTCCATGAAAAACAAATATATATATATTTATTTATTTTTGCTTTCCATATATAGCCACGCGCGAGAACGTGCATACACGCAGTACACATGTGTACTGTAAACATGTGTAATGTAAACATCGACACATGTGTCGATGTTTACATTGTCAGATGGTTTTAATTTGAAGGTTTAACAGGATGTTCAATGTGTTTTTGTGAGTTAAGATAACTGACCGGCGTGCTGTGTGAAGTTACACAAGTGGCAGAAACAGTGCTCTCTGATTTTCACAATAAAATGTCATCCACCCGCGTTTAGTTCAGTATTATAATACTATCTTTCCCCCTTTTTTTCCCCTCGGGTTTTTTCGGGCCTAACATGATGGTAATAGACGGGTTCGGCCCGAGCCTCGGGCCGGCCCAGTCGGGCCCAGTTAGGGCCGAGCCTTAATTTTCAGGCCCGTTGAGAACTCTCAACGGGAAAGAAAACATAGATCTTTTCAGAAAACTGTTAGGATTTAGAAGACATTTGTAGAAGTCTTAATGGGTTAGAATAAAGTGATTTTAGTGAGTGTTAACGTACCTTGTACTCCAGCTGCTGGGTGGGCTGCAGGCTCTGGGTGGGCATGAGCGTGTGCATGTGACCCATGTTGGGGGTGAAGGGGGGCAGGGGGAAGGGGGGCTGGGGGACGCCCGCCCCCCGCGGGAAACCCGGGGGCAGCTTCTGCATCTCCTCCTGCATGTCTGCCCTGAGGGGGGGGAGAGAGGGGGAGAGAGAGGGGGAGAGAGGGGGAGAGAGAGGGAGAGAGAGAGAGGGAGACGGGGAGGGAGACGGAGGGAGAGAGAAATAATGTGAGGAACGGACATAATCGTTGTTGTCGGGCAGAAACCTCTTATCTCCATATTCAAACTTTTTGTGTTTGTGGTTCGTAAATTAATGCCCTACTTGATCATACTTCAGCGTCACACAAAAGTATCAAAAGTAGCAGATCTACAAGCTCGAAACGCAGTGCAAAAAACGCGACACGTTTTGAGCTTGTAGATCTTGTAGAAAAGTAACAGTTTTGGATCTATGACACATGACAGATGATAAACAGAACACAACAGTGGCCATGTTTCAGTCAAACTCACATTCATTTCTCCATAGATGTTTCACTAAATCCTTATGTTAACCCATTCAATCCGATAACAGCGATGCGATAGCGATGCGATCACAAAATGCATTGATTTAGCCTATGGATTCTCGGTGCGTCTTTTTTCTTTTTTTCAAACCGGTGCTGCGCTGAACAGCGCAGCAGAGCAGTGTGCTCTGTATGTTGGATGCCGCATCTACAGTATGTTGGATGCCGCATCTACAGTATGTTGGATGCCGCACGGAGTCTGTCTGTTCATCGCAGCAGAGCAGTGTGCTCTGTATGTTCAGCGCAGCACCGGTTTAAAAAAAAGAAAAGACGCACCGACATTCCATAGGCTAAATCAATGCATTTTGTGATCGCATCGCACGGCACAACTAATACTAAAACTAACGGGGAATACCAGAAAATAATAATATTTTGACATACAGTACGGGAAAAACGGTTGATGCGGATATTTAAATTGGATAATATAATTATTGCGGTTGGATAACGGGCGAATAATTAATTTGTACGTGCGGATTCGGGTGACGTGAGAGGCCACACGTAACACACACACACACACACACACACACACACACACACACACACACACACACACATCTAGCCCTTGCATGCAGAGGAGGTACACAAACTGATTTCAGCTGTTCATAAACAATACCACTAAAAGAAACAGGGTGTGTACCTGGGGTCCGGGACGCCCACGGTGTGTCTCCTCATGGACAGGTAACGGGCCATGGCCTCAGGAGAAGGCTCCTCCCCTTCGTCACTGTCCAGCGCCATGCTCCCTTCAGGCTGCAAACACACACACACACACACACACACACACACACACACACACACACACACACACACACACACACACACTTAACTCATTTTCTGCCAATAACGCATATATGCGCTTTTAGAAGAAAAAAAGAATATATATATATATGTATTTATTTTTGCATTAAAAAAAAAATTGACCCAAAGACCAAGGAGATATGATTTTTCGAAGATCTAAGACTCCTATCCACTTCCTTGTTAACTTAAAACTTTAAAATCCTGTATCTCGGCTCCTGAGTACTTTTTTTAATTTCAATGAAAAATCTCTGGCAGACAAATGCAACAAAAATCTGAAATAACTCAGGCAGGTTAAGTGTTAAACATACGTTGCTGTCGGGTTGAAAGACCTTGTATTTCCATATTTCAACTTTTCTCTTTTTTTTTCTTCATAAATGACGGCCCTACTTTGTTGTACCTGAGTGTGGCACAAAAGTACTTTTATAAATGTGAGTGTTTTTGTCTGGGAGACGGTCATCTCGCTGGTGCCCATTCTTCAGGAAAGCAGAAATGTTTTTTTGTTTTATCCAAAATGAGTTATTAGCCCAGTTAGACTCTTCATATACTAGAGAATGTCAGAGCTTAACCCATTGAGACCTGAAGCCGATTCTACATGTCTCCTAAATCTGAACAGTTTTCTGAAAAACGTATGTTTCTATATCTGTGGTGCTCAAACTTTTTCATGTCAAGGACCCCCAAAATGGCATGTATTTGGCCGCCGACCCCATCAAAATATGTTGTTCAGGGACCCCCCAGAAGCAAAGATTTGAGTTAAAAATGTTCGCTTTAAAAATATATATATTCAAAGATTTGCACACATTTTCACGATTTTTCAAAAATAGCAGATCTACAAGCTCATAGCGCGGCACTCGGTGCCGCACTATGAGCTTGTAGATCTGCTATTTTTGAATAGCCCAAAGTGTAAAATAATGCTTTTTAGCTCAAATCTAAGAATGACACAGTTCCAGTTCTTAATGGGTTAAATCAACATGTAAATATGAAATAAATGCATAAACATGTAGCTAAGATAAAAGGTTAGAGCTACAGCAACCTCGTTATTCAAGCGGTGTTTTCTCTACTACTTCTTTAACTTGACTTCAGTTCTATAAGCTGTAGTTTCAGCACTATTCACTCAATCTTATTAACCGATATATCATTATTTTGCTATGATTCCCTGCTTTCATATGACATGAAGAAATGCTAGATGACTGACTGTCTCCCAGTCAAATTTGGTCACAAATATTGAACCAATGAAATATATGAACAAGAGCGTGTGACTAAATAATACTAACTACACTGGATCCACTGGATCACTAACGGTTTGGGACTTCCTTATAAACCGACAGCAAGGGATAGTAATGACACACATGGACTTAATAATAGTAATGGTACTTGGCAGTGTGTGTGTGTGTGTGTGTGTGTGTGTGTGTGTGTGTGTGTGTGTGTGTGTGTGTGTGTGTGTGTGTGTGTGTGTGTGTGTGTGTGTGTGTGCGTGCGTGCGTGCGTGTGAGTGCGTGTGCATGTGCGTGTGCGTGTGAGTGCGTGTGCGTGCGTGTCTGAGCCAGTGAATCATACATGGTCACCGTTTAACAGTGGTGAAAACGTACTTAAGTAAAAGTATCGATACTGCAGTGTAGAAATACTCTGTTACAAATAAAAGTCCGGTATTCAAAATTGACTTGGGTTAAAAAAAAAAAGTATTGGCATCAAAATATACTACAGTACAGTACCAAAAGTAAAAGTACTCAAGTGAAAAAAATGTATTAAAAATCTTCTGAAAATAGCCGATCTACAAGCTCACAACACCACGACTAGGTGGTCTATATGGCTCTACCCACTCAGCTATGGCGTGCCTAGCGGGTATGAAAACAGAAGGATGTACGCACGTTGGCACAAACGCTTCCTCTGCATTCTGTTATGTAACGCTGAGGAGGACGTTATGCCCACGTTGTACTAAACAACCCATTAAGACCGGGCAACGCATCTGTGTGTCATTTTTAGATGTCTTTGGGCCATTCAAAAACAGCAGATCTACAAGGTCATAGCGCGGCACCGAGTGCCGCCCTACGAGCTTGTAGATCTGCTGTTTTTGAAAAATCGTGAATATTTGTGCAAATCTTTGAATATATATATTTTTAAAGCGAACATTTGTAACTCAAATCTTTGCTTCATGGGGGGGGGGGTCCCTGGCACTAAATATTTTGAGATGGTGGTCCGCGGCCAAATACATATCATTATGGGTGGTCCTTGACATGAAAACGTTTGAGAACCACTGATATAGAAACATACTTTTTTTTTTTTACGTTAGGATTTAGAAGACATTTGTAGAATCCTCCAGTAGCAAAGATTTGAGTTACAAATGTTACCTTTAAAAATATATATATATTCAAAGATTTGCACACATTTTCATGATTTTTCAAAAATAGCAGATCTACAAGCTCATAGCGCGGCACTCGGTGCCGCGCTATGAGCTTGTAGATCTGCTATTTTTGAATAGCCCAACAAAATCTAAAAATGACACAGATGCGTTCCCGGTCTTAAAGAGATAAGAAAGAGATTGCGCATCAACAATGGGTTTTCTCAGTGGAGTGTGGTTCTCAACCTGTGGGTCGGGACCCCCAGGGGGGTCGCAAAATGATTTTTGGGGGGGGTCCCTAGGTGACAGTGAAAAATGTAAAGAAGAAGAAGTAAAAAAAAAAAAAAAAAAAGGAAGCCCAGAAAGAGGCAAACATTGTGAACATAGCAGATCTACAAGCAGCGTCGCAGCCTGAAAAAGGTTGAGAACCACAGGAGTGCTAGACCCAAACATTGTAACATCGTACCGTTTGATCCCCGTGCCAATTAAGAGTACCTGGAGATTAATTAATGAACAATTAAGAGTATGTGTGAAGGACCATTTACATGAACACTGCCAAGTCCTCTGAACCAGTGTTGATGTTGACAGCACATTTTGATTTAGTTTTAGTCATAGTCTTTTGAATAACATTCCATTTAGTTTTAGTCATATTTTAGTCACCTGAAATGTTTTAGTTTTTGTCTAGTTTTAGTCGACTAAATATCACACGATTTTAGTCGACTAAAATGTATGTTGGCGGTGCCTTGATGGCGTTGATGGTGTCGTAATGGCTGATTTTACACTTGGTTGCATGCTGAAAATAGCCTATCTACAAGCTCACAACGCGCCACGGATCGGCTTTTTTCAGAGCGCAACACCCGAGCGTAGGGGCGGAAATTGTTAGGTACCTGACGATTCAATTCGATTCCGATTACGAGGGCTACGATTCAATTAAATTGCGATTATTGCGATTAATTTACTTCCATTATCTTTTATTGATAATAGAAACTAATGGAAGAGATGTGTCACTGTCAGCTGGAAGGTTATATTTGCCAACATCAACAATTGCAGAAAAACAACAAGAAAATAAACAAGTCCTTTTTTGTAAAATAATACTGACTTATAACAAAGGCTTCTCAATATTATGATAACCAACCAAAATATGGCTGCTGCTGCTCTGTGCAATTAGCCATAGAATGAAAAAATAAAGTTTTTTTTATAATCGATTTTTATTTTTAATAATCGATTCTATAATCCTCCATGTCTGAATGGCGATTAATTGCTGAATCGATTATATTTTCCACCCCTTCCCGAGCGCAACGAACATAAAATAACTTGTCTTTTAGTTCTACTGGATCTCTTCTCTACTAGATCCCTCACTAACATTTTAGTCTAGTTTGTATTTGTTGACCAAATTGTCCATATATTTAGTCTTAGTTTTAGTCATCATAGCTTAGTTTTTATGTCGTTTTCATCAGTGAAAGAAGGTAGTAGACCTACATTTTTTGTCCTAGTTTCAGTCGACGAAATCAACGCTGCCCTGAACACTTGGTCAATAAAGACTGTTTGTGCAGACAGTAACGTGTGTGTGTGTGTGTGTGTGTGTGTGTGTGTGTGTAACTTACACAATCACTCACCTCTACAATCTGGTTCTCTGGGTTGATGAGCTGGACCTGAGGGACAGTCATGCTGACGGGATTACCCTGTTGATCCGTCTACACACACACACACACACACACACACACACACACACACACACACACACACACACACACACACACACACACACACACACACACACACACACACACACACACACACACACACACACACACACACACACACACAGGATTTAACAGGTATACAATCTTCTTAAAACAGTGTGAGGGACAGATATGGGTTGGGGGGACATCTCTCTCTCTCTCTCTCTCTCTGTTAATGTGGACTGAGTGTCTCTCAGTGTGAGATCACAAGACCTCACTGTACGGTCAGTGGTGGAAGAAGTACTCACATGTTTTACTTAAGTAAAAGTATCAATACTGCAATGTAGAAACACTCTGTTACAAGTAAAAGTCCGGAATTCAAAATTTACTTTGAGTAAAAGTGCAAAGGTATTGGCATCAAAACGTACTTAAAAGAACAAAAGTAGAAAGTTACTCATTATGCAGAATGTCCCATCTCACAAGTTTTCAAATGTATAAAATGTATACACATCATTTGAAAATTGGCTGCAAGTAGTAATTTTCTTTTGTTAACCCATTAAGACCTGAAGCCGATTCTACATGTCTCCTATATATCAACAGTTTTCTGAAAAACGTATGTTTCTATATCAGTGGTGCTCAAACTTTTTCACGTCAAGGACCCCCAAAAATTATATGTATTTGGCCGCGGACCCCCATCAAAATATTTTGTTCCAGGGACCCACCAGAAGCAAAGATTTGAGTTAAAGATGTTCGCTTTAACCCATTAAGACCTGGATCTGTGTCATTTTTAGATTTGAGCTAAGAAAGCATTATTTTACACTTTGGGCTATTCAAAAATAGCAGATCTACAAGCTCGTAGCGCGGCACCAAGTGCCGCGCTACGAGCTTGTAGATCTGCTATTTTTTTTAATTCGTGAAAATGTGTGCAAATCTTTGAATATATATATTTTTAAAGCGAACATTTTTAACTCAAATCTTTGCTTCTGGGGGTCCCTGGAACAAAATATTTTGATGGGGGTCCGCAGCCAAATACATATCATTTTGGGGGTCCTTGATATGAAAAAGATTGAGTACCACTGATATAGAAACATACGTTTTTCAGAAAACTGTTGGGATTTAGGAGACATGTAGAATCGGCTTCAGGTCTCAATGGGTTAAAAATATCTATATTCAAAGATTTGCACACATTTTCACGATTTTTCAAAAATAGCAGATCTACAAGCTCGTAGCGCGGCACTCTGTGCCGCGCTACGAGCTTGTAGATCTGCTATTTTTGAATAGCCCAAAGGGTAAAATAATGCTTTTTAACTCAAATGAAAAAGTGACACAGATGCGTTCCAGGTCTTAATGGGTTAAAATAACTAAGTGTTAAACATATTCAGATTTATTCACACAGTAATGTGATTTGCTAACGAGCGTTAATATGTTCAGTAACAAGTGTCTGTCTCTCCAAATCGTTAGTAAAACGTTGATAACCGTAACATCCAATCAGGAGAGAGAACGCAAACATATCCATGAATTCAAGTCTCCATGGGGTGACTCATCTTTTGGGGGTGAACTATCCCTTTAACTCAGGCTCACCAGTAGTACAGCATGGAGGAGGGGATAGCCAAGGGGGGCGCGGTCGGTGTGTGGGCGGGGCTTACCTGTACAGCGTTGAGGGGATAGCCTATGGGGCGCGGTGTGGGCGGCGCCACGCGGAGGGTCTTGTGTTTTTTGAGGCGGTCGGCCAGTAGACTGTAGATGGCGCTGTAGTTGTCGTACGCGTCTGTGTGAAGGGACTGTATGGGGGGAAAGAATAGTACTTGTAGATCAGTGATTGTCAACATTGTGGGCCAATCATAGACGGGGAATCCAAGCTGATAGAAACGGCAGGCTTTCTATTCCTGGAAAGTCAGCATGCTAGTTATGGAAGCCATTATTCTTACCACTTTAACCATTATTTTTTACACTTTTGGCTATTCAAAAATAGCAGATCTACAAGCTCGTAGCGCGGCACCGAGTGCCGCGCTACGAGCTTGTAGATCTGCTATTTTTGAAAAATCTTGAAAATGTGTCCAAATCTTTTAGTCCATGACCCAGACAAATGCAAATTAGGCATTTAGTCCATGAGCCAGAGCCCCAAAATTGAGCCAGATATTGAACATTCCCTCGTTAAAAACCTTTGACTCATCTTAACATCATAACACAATGAAATAAGTATGTTGACTCTGGCTTTGTCCAATGTTCCAATGTTGATTCATGAAAGGTATGCAAATTTGGGCATATTTTCCTAATGCCTAATTTGCATATTTAAATATATGATTTCAGAAAACTTGTAATACGATAAATCATTGTCTTCATGTAAGTAATCAACTCAGGAAGTTTCATTATGATAACTCTATTTTAAATTTTGTCATTTTTTCACCTGTCATGTACGTATGGGGAAAATAACAAAATGTGTGATAACCATGAAAAAGCTGCTCCTGTGTAAAGGTTATCATATATTTATTTACTCATATTGACCCTTTGAACAATTTAATATAGGTTTGGTTTTGCCCACTCTTTAGATAATCGTTGCTTAATTTTGGGGCTCTGGCTCATGGACTATTTGAATATATATATTTTTTTAGGCGAACATTTTTAACTCATATTTGCTTCATGGGGGTCCCTGTATTCAAAGATTTGCACACATTTTCACAATCTTTAAAAAAAAATGAGCAGGTCTACAAGCTCGTAGCGCGGCACCGAGAGAAGCATCTACAAAATGTTTAAAAGCTATCAAAATTAAATAAACTGTACTTTTGAACTGACTATGGCAAGGGCTTTTGGTGCTGGAGATGTTAAGACAATTTTCAGAGAGTAATTGATTTAGTTGATTAAACGATTCTTATTAACCCTTTTGTGTGTGTGTGTGTGTGTGTGTGTGTGTGTGTGTGTGTGTGTGTGTGTGTGTGTGTGTGTGTGTGTGTGTGTGTGTGTGTGTGTGTGTGTGTGTGTGTGTGCGCGTCTCACCTGCAGGGTGCGCTCTCGGTCCAGACCCATCTCAGACATGGCCATCAACACCTGTTCATTGATGAGCTCTGTCTCTCTCTCTGTCTTCACCTGCTCACACTCTGCTATTAACTAGAGAGAGAGAGAGAGAGACACAGAGAGACAGAGAGAGAGAGAGAGAGAGAGAGAGAGAGAGAGAGAGAATACATATATAAGAGAATAAGAGAGAGAGAGAGAATGAGAGAAATAATGAAAAAGAGAGACAGAGAGAGAAAGAAAGAGAAGGTTAAATGAATACATGGATATTGTGACGGTGAAGTGCTGTGTATAATCAGTGAGGGAGGTATGGAGGTTTTTCCCTCTTTAGTGATAGGTTGTGTTTATGAAGAGTCACTAGTTCTGACAGAATGAACTTAAAGCAGGAGGAACTAGAAAATGTGCTCCTCGGAGCACAAGTCTCCGCCAGCAAATATTGGAATTTATTCGTGATTCATTTCGTGATTATTCCTGTCTTACCTCACTTTGAAAGAGACACAGACTCTTTCAAAGTGACATATCTATTTATAGGCCGCTATACGTCATGCGTCTCACTAGCCAATCAGAGCACACTCTTTCAACGTATTGTCACGTGTCACGTGAGGCTTGACCAATGTTAGCTTGGCCGAGGGGGGGGGGGTGGAAGGTGAAAACATAGTCTCCTGGCGGAGACAACTAAGAACATCTCGTAGGCACCCAACAGACAGATTTAGCGAACCTCTGAATGACATCATATTGTAGTCCCAGCTTAACCTCTAAATGACATCATATTGTAGTCCCAGCTTAACCTCTAAATGACATCATATTGTAGTCCCAGCTGAACCTCTGAATGACATCATATTGTAGTCCCAGCTGAACCTCTGAATGACATCATATTGTAGTCCCAGCTGAACCTCTGAATGACATCATATTGTAGTCCCAGCTGAACCTCTGAATGACATCATATTGTAGTCCCAGCTTAACCTCTAAATGACATCATATTGTAGTCCCAGCTGAACCTCTGAATGACATCATATTGTAGTCCCAGCTGAACCTCTAAATGACATCATACTGTAGTCCCAGCTGAACCTCTAAATGACATCATAGTGTAGTCCCATCTGAACCTCTAAATGACATCATAGTGTAGTCCCAGCTGAACCTCTGAATGACATCATATTGTAGTCCCAGCTGAACCTCTGAATGACATCATATTGTAGTCCCAGCTGAACCTCTGAATGACATCATATTGTAGTCCCAGCTGAACCTCTGAATGACATCATATTGTAGTCCCTGCTGAACCTCTGAATGACATCATATTGTAGTCCCAGCTTAACCTCTAAATGACATCATATTGTAGTCCCAGCTGAACCTCTGAATGACATCATATTGTAGTCCCAGCTGAACCTCTAAATGACATTGAACGTCGTCTGTCTAAGTGGAGTATACTGTGCGCTAGGGTTGCCCCCCGTCCCTTAAAATACGTAATCGTCCCGTAATTGGAAACTAAAAGACGTGTCCCGTATTGAACTGATACGGGACGCACTTTGTCCCGTATTTTAAGGTCGGGGAATCAATTTGAATGACAGGGCGATGGTGTCCTGTGTCTCTAAAAACAAGCCAAATTTTGCCCAAAAGTTGCAGGAAATAAACAGACTTGGCAACGCTGCATGAGACTCACCCTGTCAAAGTCTGGGTCAGGGTCTCCCTGCCTCATCCACTTGTTCTTACAGATCTGCTCCATTGGACAGTCTCCTGCTGGGCTCCAGCACCAGCATGTGTCTGATCAGGTACTCACAGTCTGGAATGCACACACACACACACACACACACACACACACACACACACACACACACACACACACACACACACACACACACACACACACACACACACACACACACACACACACACACACACAAGCATGTGATCAAGACTTAAGACTCAGGAAGCCCTTTGCTCTACACATGAACCAGACTGATCATGTGAAACCAGTCAAAGCAACAAGCATTTTTAAAAGCTAAATCCAACTTTTAAAAGATGGAGCTCAGTTATGATGGAAGGGGTAGGAAAAGAGATATTTCACTAACATATGCTTTTAGTTTGGGGGAGTCAGTCAGACTTTGGAGGTTAAAGCACAAACAAATCTCACAGATACTGAAAATGTCTGTTAGGCCGTCCCCTAATCTGTGCATGTAAAACAGCATGAATGTAAGCTATTATTATTATCACAATATATAGAATTATGTATGATAGGCTTTGACTTTGTACAGGGGCCAGTTTAGAACTGCAGCCACCTGTAAGTGCTCTTTTAGACAGGGTCCCCACACATTTTTACCAATGAATTTCCAAAACTTTTCCAAAACTTTTCCAGAATATCTAACCCAATTTCCAGGCCTATATAACAACCATTCAGCACAATCCTACTATAATTCTAGTAACCGTCTTGAGTAGGTGAGTAGGTGAAGCTACCCGGTTCTCCTCAGTGGCTGGACCAATTGCTCTGATTTTGCACACAGCCATTGACCATTACCATCTGAACACAACTGTGAAGCCCGTTTTTCAATTTCATCAAATCTCAGCTTCTTATTAGCGTTTTTGTGTCAAACACTGTCGCCATGGTTACGGGGCTGCCCAGCTATGGGACGAACTTCCTCCCGGGTTGCCAGATCATGTGCGCATATCCCCCCACGGATGCGTCGACCGGGTATGGTCTAGTAATAATAATACTCATATGTGCAATGCCCAAAGACAGGCAGTGCAGCAAAAATAAAGCATAGGATGGTTCCAAATGTCATGCCTAATGTACTGACTAACTACGCATCACGCTGCGACACGTTGTGAGCTTGTAGATCTGTTCTTTTTGTCACATCCGGTATAGAGCCCGACCGATGCCAGATTTTTTATTCTCGATGGTACTAATAGTCATACTGTAGTACCATTTGTACACTCTCAGAGTTAGGATTTCAAAGTATAGATTGGGGTCCTAGAGATAGCAAATGGTATCAGATGGGGGTCCATGGCCTAATGCTTATTATTAATGCTTAAATTGGAGGTACACTTCTTTACGACTGTTAGGGCGTTCCACATATGTGTGGCATAGCAGGAGAACACATTTAACTAACTTGCATCATTCCAGATTGACATGGTTCCAGACATGCCCGGGCCCAGAAGGGTCTATTAGTCCAGGGGTTCTCAACCTTTTCAGGCCGCGACCCCCAAAATAATGATATTATTTCCCGCGACCCCCCGCATGCACGCGCGCGCATGCGCAGGGTTCCGTTCGCGCGCGTGAAGCGCACGCACATTTATTTCGCGGTTCTGGGCGGATTGGGTTTGTTTTTTTCCCGTTTTTTGGTTACTTTATTTCGGTTTTAGGGTTAGGGTTAGGGTTAGCTTATTTAATTATAATAGGTTATTTGATAATTATTTATTATATTACATTAAAAATGTTTTCCTAATGTTAATAATGAAATATTTTTATCTTGAATTTAGTAAATGAACTGATAAAACATGAATTAATAATAACATAAAAAAATATTTTGTTAAAAAAAAAAAAAGTTTTTTTTTTCCAAAAAAATCTGGCGACCCCCCCCAAATGATTTGGCGACCCCCAGGTTGAGAACCACTGTAATATAAAAATGAAATCATCAGTGGTGTAGACAGAGACAGAGAGTGACACAGACGTTATGAACCCATGGATGCTCACCTGTAGACATGAAGAAAGGGATGCGGAACTTTCCACTGAGGACGCGAGCGCGTAGGTTCTGTAGGGTGCTGCCATCGAACGGCAGGGCACCGCACACCAACACATACAACACCACACCCAGGCTCTGTATGGACACATGGACAGACAGACAGACAGACAGACAGACAGACAGACAGGCAGACAGACAGACAGACAGACAGACAATTAATTGGGAATTACAGTAGTTCATTGTGGTCAAATGAATTAAAGAAAAAATGTAACCTCACCACTGACACATTTTGCATGGCCAAGACATAATGTGTGATTTGTGAAACTCACTAGTGCCGTTTCCTAAACCGCCATTTGCGGCACTAAGCGAGGATGTTTAAATCAAATCTTTGCTTCTGGGTATTCAGTTTTTTTTTGTTTTGTTTTTTTTCGAACTTATGTTGCTATAATATCAGTGGTTCTCAAACTTTTCTCACGTCAAGGACCACCCAAAATGATATGCATTTGGTATGTATTTGACCCCCATCTCAAAATATGTTGTTCCAGGGACCCCCCCATGAGCAAGGATTACAAAGGTTCACTTTAAAATATATACACATTCAAAGATTTGCACACATTTTCACGATTGTTTTTCCCCCAAAGAAATAGCAGATCTACAAGCTCATAGAGCGGCACTCGGTGCCACGCTATGAGCTTGTAGATCTGCCATTTTTGAATAGCTAAATAAATCTTAAAATGAAACAGACGTGATATGTTTTGGTCAAAATTAAAAGTGTTTTGTTAAAAGGTTAAAGCTCTATATTCTGATAGTAATAATTGCTATATAGTTTGTTCAGTAACAGGGGTCTCCATGTCTCTCTAGATATGTCATAGAAAGAAAATAGATTTTCAGGTAGGTGACAACATTATAGCCAATCGGGAGAGAGTACTTATTTCTTTGTGTCATCACTTCCAATTGCACTCGTTTAATCTGAATCCTGACTGAGTTCTCATCCTGATTGGATACAATTTGTATCCCGACCTGAAAATGCATTTTCTGTTTAATGAAGAGCTGGTGAGTGGTGAGACATGGAGACTCCTGTTACTGAACAAACACTATAGCAATTTAACACTTATTTTAACCAAAGAAAATCACCTACCCTACCTTTAAATAAAACGGATAAAAAACAACCGATCTACAAGCATTAGTAGTGATGGACCGGTGCTATGAAGATGAAGGATAAAGAAGGTCATCTCACCCAGATGTCTACTTTGGGTCCATCGTACTCTTTCCCCTCAAACAGTTCTGGTGCGGCGTAGGGAGGACTGCCACACCACGTCTTTAACAGCTGACCACGAGAAAACAGGTTACTGAAGCCAAAGTCTAGAGAGAGAGACAGACAGGAAGACAGACAGACAGACAGACAGACAGAGAGACAGACAGACAGACAGACAGACAGACAGACAGACAGACAGACAGACAGACAGACAGAGAGAGAGACAGACAGACAGACAGACAGACAGACAGACGAGGGAAGGATTAGACAATGTGTGGACATCTTCATCACTGAAGCCCTACTGTATATTTAATATTATTCAGTTTATCCATCCATCACGTAGCCAGAAACCTACTGAAGTAGTTCATACATGATCAGCTATTTATTCATTACATTTTTCATATTTTATTGTATTGGCTGGTGCTCTGGCATCTGCCATCAGACCTCTGGAGCTTGTTCAGAAAGCTGCGGCTCGTCTGGTGTTCAACCGCCCCAAGTTCTCCCACACAACTATCCTTCTCCGTTCTCTGCACTGGCTCCCCGTAGCAGCTCGGATCCAGTTTAAAACCCTGGTGCTAGCCTATAGGGCAGTGAAAGGAACAGCTCCTTCCTACCTCCGGGCTATAGTCGATGCTTACACCTCTGCCCGACCACTTCGGTCTGCCACCTCGGGGCGACTGATTTCCTCGTCACTCAAGGGTCCTTCTGGTCGATCGACACTGTCACGACTTTTTTCTGTTCTGGCCCCACAGTGGTGGAATGAACTTCCCACTGAAGTCAGGACAGCAGAGTCACTGATGTCAGGACAGCAGAGTCACTGCCCATCTTTCGCCGCAGACTGAAAACCCACCTCTTCAGGAAACACTACCCTTCCTCTTTGTCTGGCTTACTTGTTGTTAACTAGTTGTACGAACTCTTGTTTTACTGTTGTATTGTTTTATTGGATCTTGTTTAGTCGTTACACTTTTTGTATTAGCTCGTGCTCATTTGATTTAGCTATTTTGTCTCATCTGTTTAAGAAAGTAGGTAGCTGATATATTGCACTTTTACCTTAGCGCTAGCGCTAGGTATACTCTTGGTTGCTTGTTTGTGCAGGAAATGCACTTAAGACCTCTGGTGATTAGTAGTTTTCATTCCCTACCTATGTTGAATACACTTATTGTAAGTCGCTTTGGATAAAAGCGTCTGCTAAATGACTGTAATGTAATGTAATGTAATGTAATGTATTTCTTTGCCATTTCTTATTAAAGTTATTTGTCATGTATGCCCTGTGAAACCTTAGCTTAGGAAGCCCAAAAGTCCAGCAGAAATGTAAATCTAATTCATATATTAATGCCAATTATTTGTGTGACATATTAATGGTCAAGTAATGTGTCATGATGGTGATGACATTCCCTAGAGGTTCAAGCCCGTTCACTGAATGTAGATTTCATCAGACGCGCATCAATATCAACATCTCTTCAACATTCAGGGAAAACATTTTAACATTTGAAGTCATCCACCTACATAACTTCAATATTCCTCACATGCACTCAAATCAGTTGATTTGGTCGACTAAAACTATGATGAAAAATGTTCTCGACCACCTTTTTTCACTGACGAACACGACATAAAAACTAAGCTTTGATGACTAAAACTAAGACGAAATATATTGACCATTTCGTCAACAAAGAAAAACTAGACTAAAATGTTAGTGAGGGACTAGTGGAGAGTTTTATGTTTGGTTGCACTCAGGTGTTGCGTTCTGAAAATAGCAGATCTACAAGCTCACAACACGTCGCGCTGCGACGTGTTGTGAGCTTGTAGATCGGCTCTTTTCAGCATGCAACCAAGTGTAAAATCAGCCATTACGACGCCATCAAGGCATCGCCAACATACATTTTAAATCGACTAAATCAACTGTAGATTTAGTCGACTATAATCTTATGATATTTGGTTGACTAAAACTTTAGTAGACAATGACTAAAATAAAATTGAATTTTATTCATAAGACTATGACTGAAACAAAATCAAAATTTGCTGTCAAAATCAACACTGCCCCAAAGACACACGGGACCAGACCAACATGCCAGCTTCATGTTCTCACACACACACACACACACACACACACACACACACACACACACACCCACACACAAACACACACACACACGTCACAATGATTACATAATCGCCTATTTGAGATAATAATGTTGTCATGTTGAAAATGTTTTCAAGAAATTACAAAAATAGTGGAAAATAGCAGAAAACGCACAGCGATTTTGAGCTTGTAGATCGGCTATTTTCCACTATTTCTGAAACGTTTTGTGTATCTTTATTTATGTGTCCATGTATGTTGTTGATGTTTTTATGGGACCACTTCGAAAATGAGATACTGTATCTCAAGAGGCTATCCCTTCAATGAAAAAAAAATGGAAATATTTCTACTATAAATGTTTATTTTTAAGTATAAAGTAATTAAAGGTAGGGTAAGTGATTTGCAATTATTCAAATAATTGCAAAATGGGTCTATGTTCTGATAATACTCGTTACTATAGAGTGTTTGTTCAGTAAAAGGAGTCTCCATGTCTCTCCAGCTCTTTATTAAACAGAAAGTGCATTTTCAGTGCTCTCTCCTGATTGGCTCAAATGTTGTCACCTACCTGAAAATGTACTATATTCATAATAATATATAGTTTACTAAAGAGCTGGAGAGACCCCTGTGACCGAACAAACGCTCTGTAGCAATGATTACTATCAGAATATAGTACTTTAACCTTTTTAACAAAAAACTAAAAAATATCACTTACCCTACCTTTAAATATATGTGTAAATATGAGTCATAGCTGCCCTGTGCAACCTTTGTTTATGAAGGCTAGAAGCCAAACAGAAATGTCATTTGTATTCATAATGTTCCAATAATGTTCAACGACAGAAACACAATGAAATTGTCAATTGCAATTATTTGAGTGACAATGAATTGTCAAGTAAAATGTCATAATTGTGGCAGCCCTACACACACAAACACACACACACACACACGCACACACACACACACAAACACACACACACACACACACACGCGCACGCACACACACACACACACACACAGGCAGTGTACCTGCGATCTTGATGTTGAGGTTGTGGTCCAGCAGCAGGTTCTCAGCCTTCAGGTCTCGGTGCACGATGTTGCGACAGTGACAGAAATGCACCGCCGCCACGATCTGCTTGAACTTCCTCCGGGCGTCCTTCTCCGCCATGCGCCCGTGAGCCACCAGGTGGTCTGCATGGCACACACACACACACACACACACACACACACACACACACACACACACACAAGAGTGTAAAGAAAAACAATTAAGTACTACAAAGCAGTGGTGGAAAGTAACTAAGTACATTTACTCAAGTACTGTACTAAACCCATTAAGACCGGGAACGCATCTGTGTCGTTGTTTTGATTTCTTTAGCTATTCAAAAATAGCAGATCTACAAGCTCATGGCGCGGCACCGAGTGCCGCGCTATGAGCTTGTAGATCTGCTATTTTTGAAAAATGGTGAGAATTTGTGCAAATCTTTGAATATATACATTTTTTAAAAGTGAACATGTTTAACTCAACTCTTTTGCTTCTGGGGGATTCTATAAATGTATTTTTTCATGATTTATTAATATGACCAAAACCGCTACGATTAAAATGCAATAAAAGCACATTTTAAATGCTTCTCAGGGAAACGTCAAGGATGACAAACACAACGATGTCAGTGACTTATTGCCGTTGTCGTGGTCCTTGGTTTTAGACAAAACTAAACATTACTATGATAGAACAGAGACAAAAAAAACATTTCCTAGAAAAAAAACAAAAAAATAGGTCTACATTGAAAGTCTTACCAAATATCTCTCCTCCACTGGCGTATTCTGTCACCAGGTAGATCATCCTCTCTGTCTCCATCACCTAGACACACACACACACACACACACTTTTTATAAGTTCCAGTTCCAACGTTGTGTTGTCTTTAATCCTGTATGAGCGCTCTCTCGCTCGCTCTCTCTCTCTCTCTCTCTCTCTCTCTCTCTCTCTCTCTCTCTCTCTCTCTCTCTCTCTCTCTCTCTCTCTCTCTCTCTCTCTCTCTCTCTCTCTCTCTCTCTCTCTCTCTCTCTCTCTCTCTCTCTCTCTCTCTCTCTCTCTCTCTCTCTCTCTCTCTCTCTCTCTCTCTCTCTCTCTCTCTCTCTCTCTCTCTCTCTCTCTCTCTCTCTCTCTCTCTCTCTCTCTCTCTCTCTCCCCCTCCCCCCCCTGACTGGATAAAAGTATCCCGACCTGAAATAAAAACTGAACAGACACTCAGAATATAGAGCTATTTAACACTTTCTTTAACAAAAACATACCATTTACTGCAGATGTGTTATACAAAGCAGGGGAATTAAAGGATCTTTAATATCATATTGTTTATGTCCCTCAAATGTTTTTCAAAAGGTTTGAGCCTAAATCGGGAAAAGGTGAAAAAAAAAAAAAAAACAGAAAAAATATGTTGGAACTGAAAAACGGGAGGGATCGTATCGCTTGTGACTTCACGGGCGGGGGTGCAAATCTGTTTGGCCTGTTTTGAGACCAATTTACAGAAAACCCCAGATATGCTGTGAAAGCCTGAGTGTTCAAACCGGGGTATTTTTGGGGATAGAGGAGAAGTAGGGGAGACCAAAAACACACAAAAAAAGAAGGAAAAGTTCAAATTCATGTTGTAGTCCCTTTAACTCAAGTTTTTGAAGCCAAAACCTCCTGTTCAGAAATGATGTGACTCTATATTTTAGGATCACATTTCTATGTTTCTATGCGTCTTAACCTTTTCATGTTTTCAACACATTTCCTTAACCCATTGAGACCTGGAACTGTGTCATTTTTAGATTTGAGCTAAAAAGCATTATTTTACACTTTGGGCTATTCAAAAATAGCAGATCTACAAGCTCATAGCGCGGCACCGAGTGCCGCGCTATGAGCTTGTAGATCTGCTATTTTTGAAAAATCGTGAAAATGTGTGCAAATCTTCCTAATGGCTCCTTGTAGCTTTACCAAAAATGCTATGGAAATGAACATTTAACAATTGAACTGTAATGAATCATTGCTGTGGTAGACGAATACAATGAAACAACACAAAGTACTGTTGAAAGACACTCCCAGTGTCTCGCTCGTTTTACATACATTTGTATTTTGTAAATTTGATAGGCTAATATACACTTAACCCTTTAAGACCTGGAACGCATCTGTGTAACTACTTTAACTATTATTTTATACTTTGGCTATTAAAAAATAGCAGATATACAAGCTCATACTGCGTGCCGCACTATGAGCTTGTATATCTGCTATTTTTTAATAGCCAAAGTGTACAATAATGCTTTTTTAGCTCAGATCAAAAAGTCACACAGATGCGTTCCCGGTCTTAATGGGTTAAGGTTGCGGACTCCTGCCTTAACTACACACAGTTCAATAACATACACAAATCACACCCTCGGTCTTAATTTAACTCAGAGTGTAAAAGTGTACCTACAGAAGGGGTTCCTCTGGGTTCATTTATGTTTCTATAAGTCTGTTGTGGTCTGTGTACGCGCTGCTAGGACACGCTCTGGCACTAGGGGGCAGGGTTGATACTACAAAGGAGATGACTTAAAGGGCAAGACCACTTTGGTAGAGGTTTGGGTTGTGTATTTACCTTGCCATGATGTAACTCCAAAGGTGGGCAAGAAATCAAAAATAATTGCTCCATTGATTAGAAATTGATCATTCAAAATATGCTCCCCATTGACTTACATTGTACGGTGAAACAGCTCTCAAAGTCACTCTTTTAGCACATAAATGAACCCAAACAAAGCTGGTTCAGACAATATAGAGCATCACCAAACCCACTACTGTTTGTTTTTTTAATAAAAATGTCAACTTCCTGTTCATTTTACTATTTGAAGATCTGGATCCGGATCCGTGGATCCAGTCCAGGTTTTCTACTTATTAAAAATGGCAAAATCATCAGGAAGTTGGCATTTTTATTTAA
Source organism: Gymnoscopelus microlampas (assembly GCF_963454915.1). Classification (NCBI taxonomy): domain Eukaryota; kingdom Metazoa; phylum Chordata; class Actinopteri; order Myctophiformes; family Myctophidae; genus Gymnoscopelus; species Gymnoscopelus microlampas. The sequence continues at coordinate 2,260,361 of NC_139945.1, read as the reverse complement.
AAAAAAAACAGTACTGGGTTAGGTGATGTTCTATATTGTCTGAATCAACTTTGTCTGTGTTCGTTTATGTGCTAAAAGAGTGACTTTGAGAGCTGTTTTACCGTACAATGTAAGTCAATGAGGAGCATATTTTGAATTATCAATTTCTAATCAATGGAGCAATTATTTTTTATTTCTTGTCCACCTTTGGAGTTACATCATGGCAAGGTACCTACACAACCCAAACCTCTACCAAAGTGGTCTTGCCCTTTAAGATACATAGTAACTGATTATAAACAAGTTAAATGTCTGATATGTTTGTGTGCTTTTCATATATGATGTTTTTTTTTAAAATAATGATAAAACAGGAACAGTTATGGACACCTGACAGTGATGAGGTGCTACTGTACACACACACACACACACACACACACACACACACACACACGCGCACAGCACAGCTTGTTTAGACAACACACACACACGTGACTCCTACCCCCAGGAACATGAGGCTCAAGCGTGTGTGCGCGCGTGTGCGTGTGCGTGTGCGCGCGTGCCGTATACTGGCATGACATGGCACCATGACTCAGACATAACCATAAACAAACAAGATAGGCCCATGTGTAGGCATGTATGGAGATCTGGTTGTCCAGAGCAACAGATTGGACGGCTATGCCCATATATCTTCATGTGCATATCAGTGTTGTGTGACGAAAACTAAATAAAAACTAAGCTATGATGACTAAAACTAAGAATATATTGACAATGTGGTCAACAAATAAAAACTAGAGTAAAATGTTAGTGAGGGATCTAGTGGAGAAGAGATCCAGTAGAACTAAAAGACTAGTCATTGTATGGTTGGTTGCGCTCGGGTGTCGAAAATATCAGATCTACAAGTTGTGACGCGTTGTGAGCTTGTAGATCAGCTATTTTCAGCATGCAACCAAGTGTAAAATCAGCCAGTACGACGCCATCAAGGCACCGCCAACATACATTTTAATCGACGAAATTAACTGTAGATTTAGTCGACTTAGGGACAGTTCACCCAAGAATTGCCTTTTTTTTTTAATCGATTAGTCACCCAATGGAGACTTGAATTCATGGATATTGTTTTGTTTTTGTCTCATTCCTAAGACAATAAATGATGACCAGCAGTTCCGGTAGGAGACACAAAGAGTCTCCTTTGTGTCTCCTACCGGAACCACTGCCTATACCGTTCCACCAGTCATCAATTTATTGGCTTAGGCAAAACAATATCCATGAATTCAAGTCTCCATGAGGTGACTAATTATGAACTGACTGAACTATCCCGTTAAAAACAATATATTATAATTTACGTACAAATTCTGCAGCGGTCGAATTTCAGCAGCCGTGGGAAACACTGGTGTGTGTGTGTGTGTGTGTGTGTGTGTGTGTGTGTGTGTGTGTGTGTGTGTGTGTGTGTGTGTGTGTGTGTGTGTGTGTGTGTGTGTGTGTGTGTGTGTGTCTGTGTCTGTGTCTGTGTGTGTGTGTGTGTGTACCTGGTACAGGCGGATGATGTGTGGGTGTCTCAACATCTTCATGATCTGCACCTCTCTGAAGATCTTCTTTAAGTTCTCATCGTCCAGCTGGGTCTTGTCTACGATCTTTATGGCCACCTGGACAGAGAGAGAGAGAGAGAGAGAGAAGGGGTTACAATCCTGATGAAACGGCTTTTTCTGTCATTTTACTTTGAAGTTTCAGTCTGAAACGGTGGCCTGTAATGTTTCTGAACCAATCAGAAGGTCCCATCCCCTTGGGCTATGGGAAGGCATCAGCCAGAGAAAGGCTATGCATCTCCCTCATAGATCCATGGATAGGAGTTGTTGTAATGTACCTAGTTACTATTGACACCAAGTAATATTACTTTTTAAAGTACACCAGTAATGAGTAACTACTGCTTACATAGCGGCAGTGGGCCAACAATGGGTCCAGGTCCCTGGAACAACATCATTTTGAGATCCGCGGCCAAATACATATCTTTTTTTTGGATTCCATGACGTGGAAAAGGTTTGAGCACCACGGATATAGACGGGTTTCCTGTTAGTAAACACGAGAGGATGCTGCGCGCGCAAGAGAGGGGTGAGCCTATAGAGGGCGCTATTACCCGCAGCAGCTCTGGTCAAATGTCCATTCATAAAATAAATGGTCTTGAAATTCTGACTCGACCCACCCGCGCCGCGGGTTGACCCGCGGGTTACGGGTCAACCCGCGCATCACTACTAGCTACTATACTACATCAACGCAACTACTAGATATCTCTCTTTCTCTCTCAAAAACCCAAAATCCTAAAGAATGAGTTTAACCCATTGAGACCTGGAACTGTGTCATTTTTAGATTTGAGCTAAAAAGCATTATTTTACACTTTGGGCTATTCAAAAATAGCAGATCTACAAGCTCATAGCGCGGCACCGAGTGCCGCGCTACGAGCTTGTAGATCTGCTATTTTTGAAAAATCGTGAAAATGTGTGCAAATCTTTGAATATATATATTTTCAAAGCTAACATTTTTAACTCAAATCTTTGCTTCTGGGGGGTCCCTGGAACAACATATTTTGATGGGGGTCCGCGGCCAAATACATATCATTTTGGGGGTCCTTGACATGAAAAAGATTGAGCACCACTGATATAGAAACATACGTTTTTGAGAAAACTGTTGGGATTTAGGAGACATGTAGAATCGGCTTCAGGTCTCAATGGGTTAATTTCATGTCAGTAAGAGGCACACACACACACACAACAGCCGATCTAACAAACTGTGAGCTTGTAGATCACCTATAATGTGGGTGTGTGACATGGAAAAGTGTCCATGTCTCAAAATACACACACACACACACACACACACACACACACACACACACACAGGTATTTGTCCTGTTGGCAGTGAAGAGAGACACACACACACACACACACATTTGGGACCATGTGACCTCCCACCGGCTGACTTCCTGTTGTGGACAGGAAGAGGAAGTGAGGGAGAAGGAAGAGGGGGCTCATGGGAGAGAGAGCACGCAGCAATGCATGCTGGGAAACCACCCAGCTCGCTGAGAGAAAGTTCCCCCTTTCTCTGTGTGCGTGTGCGTGTGCGTGTGCGTGTGCGTGTGTGTGTGTTATACTTAAGGCTATTCAAAAATAGCAGATCTACAAGCTCATAGTGCGGCACCGAGTGCAGCGATATGAGCTTGTAGATCTGCTATTTAAAAAAAGAAAATCTTGTATTTCAAAATCTTGCATTCCATTTTTACTCAAATCTTTGCTTCTGGGGGATTCTAAAAATGTCTTCTAAATCCCAACAGTTTTCTGTAAAACGTATGTTTCTATATCAGTGGTTCTAAAACTGTTTCATGTCAAGGAGCCCAAAAATGATATATATTTGTCCGTGGACCCCCATCTCAAAATATTTTGTTCCAGGGACCCCCCAGAAGCAAAGATTTGAGTTAAAAATGTTCGCTTTAAAAAATATATATATATTCAAAGATTTGCACACATTTTCACGATTTTTCAAAAATAGCAGATCTACAAGCTCGTAGCGCGGCACTCGGTGCCGCGCTATGAGCTTGTAGATCTGCTATTTTTGAATAGCCAAAGTGTAATAAATACTGCTTTTTTTTGCTCAAATCTAAAAATGACACAAATGCGTCCCAGGTCTTAACACATTGACTGCCTAGATCGAGTTAACTAATAACTCGATATTAGCTTTACATCACTTGCCTGCCAAGATCGAGTTATCTCGATTTTAGCAAAAAAATAATTCAAGGACCACCCAAAACTGAATTGTATTCCCATTTCCCACCCATCTCAAAACATTTTGTTCCAGGGACCCCCAGAAGCAAAGATTTTAGTAAAAAGATGTATATATATATATTCAAAGATTTGCAAACATTTTCACGATTAATTGCCGCACTAGGAGCTTGTAGATCTGGTATTTGTTGTACATCTAAAGTGACACAGATGTGTTCCTTTAAGAGCCAGAAGTCCCCACAGGTATAGTAGAATGTGACAAATGGACGTGGTGAGAACAATGTCCCATGTCCTCGCAAGACAAAAACGCTTGTTTGATGATCATAATCATTTATTTACTTTTGCACGATGTAGGCTAATCTCTCAAGAACAGATTCCGACCTGCGGTGGAATCTGTCGGAGCGGTTCGTCCTAACCAGTGCGCATTGGCTAAAAGTGGGCGTGCCTTCAGATCAGGAAGTGGGCCGCGCTTTACCCAATCAAATGTAGTGGGCGGGATTCACGTGTCCATCCACCATGATCCACCCTCCCCCCCTCGAAACTAGCCGAAACTAATTTAACATTAGCGTCCTCGGAGCGGACAAAACCACGGAAAGATATTCACATTTTAAATTACTCTTTCATCATAGAAACAAGTGGGCTTATAACCAAAACCATCCATGTTCTCTGGGAGAAGTGGTGTTAGTGTTCCGTGTAGAAATATTGTTAGTGGGAATGAAAACATGGTCGCACCAACCGGAAGTGATGCGCTATAGGCAGACATGAAACCGGTGTTTCCCTGCGCTCTAGTCTAACATTATACTCCTGCCAGACTCCACAGAATATCAGAAAAGCAGAGGTCGCTGTTTTTCATTTTCTGTGGGGTCTGGCTACGCGAGACTAGATGTAGGCTATACTATGCACTGCCTGTCACGCACCCAAAACAGGCGATCTACAAGCTCACAGTCTTTAGATCGGGCTATGTTGGGTGTGTGTCTGACTGACGTGCAATGAAACTCATTCTTTAGGATTCGGTTACAAATGGCAAAGAAATGCTAAAAATGTGCAGTACAGTATTACAATGGTGTGTGTAGTACATTGTCCTTTGTGTAGTCCAGTGACTGTAGTGTGTTACTGCATGTTGGCATGTGTGTCTTGGTTCTATTTTAGGCTCCTGACTTCTATTATTAGTACTGGAACCGATCCAGTTCTGTTGATGTAATCACTGCCTTCCACAATGGAGAACGCGCACACACACACACACACACACACACACACACACACACACACACACACACACACACACACACACACACACACACACACACACACACACACACACACACACACACACACACACACACACGTATTGACCGATTAATTAAACTATTCAAAAATAGCAGATATACAAGCTCATAGCGCGGCACCAAGTGCCGCGCTATGAGCTTGCAGATCTGCTATTTTTTTCCTAAAATTCATGAAAATGTGTGCAAATCTTTGAATATATACATTTTTAAAGCGAACATTTGTAACTCAGATCTTTGCTTCTGGGGGGTCCCTGGAACAAAATGTTTTGAGATGGGGGTCTGTGGCCAAATGCATATCATTTTGGGGGTCCTTGACAAGAAAAAGATTGAGCACCACCACTGATACAGAAACATACGTTTTTTCCAGAATTCCGTTGGGATTAGGAGACATGTAGAATCGGCTTCAGGTCTTAATGGGTTAAATTCATAAATAGGGTTAGGTATCCATTCATTCTTTCATTCATTAATCACATTTTGCAATCTAATAATTAGTTTAGTAATTATCATTTAAACATGCCATTGGTTTAGTAATTATCCACGAATGCATTCTGATGGGATTCAGATCTTCCACCCCACTGTGAAATGTTTGTCATTTTTCCCCCTGTATGAAATAGATGATTATTATCGCTCAACCAAAGCATAAAAGCACCGTTCTTAGATCTACTGGATCTCTGCTCCACGTAGTGCTGCACAATTAATCGAAAAAAGATCGTGATCTCGATTCAGACACCTATGCAATCTCGATTTTAAATGATGGCGATTTTTTTTTCAATGAAATCGTGTGAGAATCGTGATCTCAATTCTTATGGAGGAAAATCGTGATTCACATTTGATTAAGAATCGTGCAGCACTAGCTCCACGAGTCACTCCCTGACATTTTACTCTAGATTGTATTTGTTGACACAATGGTCAGTATATTTAGTCATAGTTTAAGTCATCATAGCTTAGTTTCAACCAAGATTTATTGTCACAGTTTTAGTGGAGAAAAACAAAATGAACACTGAGGAACAGCCTGGACGACAACAGGACTTAAATAACCGTTAGCTACAGTCCTTACACCAGTGGTCCTGAAACTATCTCATGTCAAGGACCCCCAAAATGATATGTATTTGGCTGCGGACCCCCATCGCAAAAATATTTTGTGCCAGGGATTTTCCCCAAAATAGCAGATCTACAAGCTCATAGCGCGGCACTCGGTGCCGCGCTATGAGCTTGTCTCAGAGTTAAATTAACAATGATAAATACATTGGGGTCCCAGAGATAGAAATGCCATCAAATTGGGGTCCACAGAAATGGGGGGGCCTCTAATGCATGTCAAACTGGGGGTCCTTGACATTAAAGTGGTTGGGAATCACTGCTAGAGCCGTAAAAATCGTCTCTTATGGGGGGTCCTTTGGCATATCTTTTCAAATGGGGGTCCGTGGGCTAATAAGTGTCAATTTGGGGGTCCTTGACATGAAAGAGATTGAGAATAGCAGCCCTCCTCTGGGAGGTGGAGAGGTCAACAGATTCAGGTCCATGTGGTCAGTCTGCTGCATCCTCCTTTACTCTGAGAACACTCAGTCCTCTCCTCCATGCAAATACTTTACCAACAGGGAAATGGCAGTGAAATCACTGTGTGTGTGTGTGTGTGTGTGTGTGTGTGTGTGTGTGTGTGTGTGTGTGTGTGTGTGTGTGTGTGTGTGTGTGTGTGTGTGTGTGTGTGTGTGTGTGTGTGTGTGTGTCAGGGCCATAAAACCCTGTGCCAGTGTGTTTGATGTGATGGGAGGCCCTGATAACATGGCAGCACATCAGGCCTCTATGGGACACTGAACCGGTGCAGAGCCATCATGTTCTCTCAGTAAAGTGAAGCCGGTGTGTTTGGCCAACTAATAATTAATATTATTATTATTGATAATAATAATAATAATACCTGGAATTTATATAGCGCTTTTCTGAGTACTCAAAGTCGCTTTACAAGGCTAAACTAAGTAGAACACAATCAAAACAAAACAACTTTAATAAGAAAATACAGAGAATAAAAAAGTTAAAAAGGCTACTAAGGCCAGGGAATAAAACGAAAGTTGAGATCAGCTAGGTGGGGAAAGCAGTTCTGAAGAGGTGGGTTTTGAGGGAGGTTTTGAACACGGCAAGGGTGGGGGCGGTTTTGATGTGAGGTGGAAGTGGGTTCCAGAGGGTGGGTGCTGCAACGGAGAAAGCCCTATCACCCCAGGTGCGCTTCGTTTTTTTGGTGGGGAATTTGAGGAGGTTGGCATCGCTGGATCTGAGGGAACGGGTGGGAACGTGGTTGTGAAGGAGGTCGGAAATGTATTGGGGTGCCTGGTGGTTGAGGGCTTTGTAGGTGGTGATGAGGATTTTGAAGTTGATTCTGTGTTTGACCGGGAGCCAGTGGAGGTCATTGAACATTAGAACATATGAATACAGGCCTCCTAATAAAAAAAATAAAACTATACTTTTATCGGCGAAAAAAAGTAGTCCGCGGTTGTTCGAAAAAAGCGGGAGTCTTTAGAGGGAGTCGAACCCGGGAGGTGCCGGTAGGGAGTCTAGTGATTAACGAGGCAAGCCACTGAGGCCGGTGCTGAGATTAGGTATTCGAGCTGTATTAGAATCAGACAACGCTCACACCGTTCCCAACTCTTCTAATATAGACCGAAAGAAGCCCTGCACTGCGAAGCCATGGTAAAACGCTGTTGGCTTCTCCACTATAGTCCCTCCCCAAGATTTTAGTCTAGTTTTTATTTGTTGACGAAGTTGTCAATATATTTAGACATAGTTTTTATTTGGCGTTCGTCAGTGAAAGAAGGTTATAGTTCTAGTCGACTAAATTAACACTGGACAGGACATGGGGTTGGATTGGACATTATGGCAGCTCTCCACCGCACCGATTTTGGGCCGACTTCGGCGTTGGAAAGCGTTTGGATATCGTTGTTCCGTTGGGTAGAAGTCCGTCGGGACCTTATCGAACGCGACGACGAGAAACCGAGCATGTTCGGTTGGTCCCGACCTAGACTCGGAAACCCATGCCTTTTTGTTTTTGGTTTCAAAAGTCCCGACTTGCCAGATTCTGTGAGAGAAACAAGTAACGAGGTCTACGAAAACCAGCGCAAAAGCAGCGACCAGTTTCACCACTTGAGCCCTATTGCATCAGCTATTTTCAAAAAGAATCTTGAAAGCAAGCCCAAAATAAGCAACTACACTTCGAAAAAACAAGCTCAAAGTCGCTTATAATAAGCAGATCTGGCAACATCGGCAGGCCAGCCTGCCAGCTCAAACGCATTAGCGCGACCACGTGCACATCGGCCGACTGCTTCTGATGAACTAAAATACCCAATCTCGGCACCGGCCTCAGTGGCGCACCTCGCTAATCATTAGACCCCCAACCCCCTAACACTGGGAGTCTGGGTTCGACTCCCGCTTGGGGATAAACTTTTTCATTCCTCCGCGGACTACTTTTTTCCGCCGATAAAGTATAGTTTTGGACCATGACGGAGGCGCGCCGACTCAGCAGACCTTGAGGCTGAGGAGTCGCGCCCGAGCGCCTCCAGGCGCGAGTGCCCGCGACGACCAGCCGATGGTCTGCTAGTCGACTCAGCGCCGTCCGAGTTATGTACCGATAGGGACAGAATCGTAAATATTTTGGTGGGGACTGCGTTTGCCCCACTGACTGCGTTTGGCCCAACTGCCACTCAAAGTGACTACTGGCCAATCACATTGCGTCTTTCCCGGGACTTAACCTGCTCTCAACTTCCGGTACACAAACGCACTACATTCCCAAAGCTGGCCCTTTAGACATGGAGAGGACATGGAGAGGACAATGGGGGGGGGGGTTGGCATTCCTCCTTCAGCTCCACGGACCAGAGCAGGAAAACAACACTGTCTTTAGAGGTTCAACTGCCTGTGTGTGTGTGCGTGTGTGTGTGTGTGTGTGTGTGTGTGTGCGTGCGTGCGTGCGTGCGTGCGTGCGTGCGTGCGTGCGTGCGTGCGTGCGTGCGCGTGTGCATGTGGGTGTGCGCGCGTGTGTGTGTGTGTGTGTGCGCGTGTGCGTGTGCGTGTGTGCGTGTGTGTGTGTGTGTGTGTGTGTGTGTGTGTTCTTCCTGTAGGCCTTGTTCTCTCACAACAGCAGAACAAACAGTGCAGACACAGACACACAGAGGCATGGAGAGAAGATGTTCATAGAACCATTGTGTTCCCTTCCAGAGGAGGAGGAGGAGGAGGAGGAGGAGGAGGAGGAGGAGGAGGAGGAGGACATTCCCAAGTCCAGGGAAATCCATAAGAAGCAGAACATAATATTGGATAGAAATTGGGCCTCTTCCTTACTTCCTTCACAGGTGTGTTACCAATGATACTTAACCCGTTAAGACCTGAGGCCATTCTTAAAAATGTTTTCTAAATCATAACATTTTTTTTGAAAAAAAAGATTTGTTTCAAGATTTTTCAAAAATAGCAGATCTACAAGCTCATAGCGCGGCACTCGGTGCCGCACTATGAGCTTGTATATCTGCTATTTTTTGAATAGCCTAAGAAATCTAAAGTGACACAGATGCGTTCCAGGTCTTAATGGGTTAATGAAGGCTCTGTTCCATTCTGGTCAAACAGAGTCAAGGTGTTGATAGTCAGTGGTGGAAAAAAGTACTCGCATGTTTTACTTAAGTGAAAGTATCAATACTGCATTGTAGAAATACTCTGTTCCAAGTAAAAAGTCTGGAATTCAAAATTTACTCGAGTAAAAGTACAAAAGTATGGGCATCAAAAATGTTCTTAAAAGTACCAAAAGCAGAAAGTACTCATTTACAGAATGTCCCATTTCACAAGTTTCCAGATGCATAAAATGCATAAAAAATATTTTGAAAATAGCAGATCTACAAGCTCACAGTGTGTCGCATCGCGACACAAATCTTTGCTTCTGGGGGGGAGGGGGACGACAACGTCGACACAAATCTTTGCTTCTGGGGGGGAGGGGGACGACAACGTATTTTTCAGGTGGGGGTCCGCGGCCACATACGTATCAATTTGGGGGTCCAGGGCACGAGAAAGTTTGAGAACCACTGCGTTAACCTGAAGCCGATTCTACAAATGTCCTCTAAATCCCAACAGTTTTCCGAAAAAAACATATGTTTCTATATCAGTGGTTCTCAAACCTTTTCATGTCAAGGACCCCCAAAATGATATGTATTTGGCCGTCGACTAGCCTGGGTGCCAGCCTGCTTCGCTGCGTTCGGCGGACTTTTTTTCTCTCTGCGCTTCTCAGTCTGGAATGCCTCCTATCTCCAGGAGGCGGGACACAGCAGCCAAGGTTCGAAACCTACCGTGGCTTCTGATTGGTCTGTGGTGCGGGGTGGGACAAAAAAAACGGTGTGATCGTTTTGATTCGTCATTCGTTTGAACAACATCCAATCAGCAACAACGTTGCCTAACGTAACATACTAGAAGTTCGGGCCGCATAGCGGCCCGAACGTCTAGCGTGACGCGTCGTTCACTTTGCAGTGCCACCTTACAGGCACCTCACAGTGTGAGAGAGAGTTTTGTGCTCTCCTAAATCCACGGCAGGCTTTGAAAGTACCCACTTCAGAAAGAGGTGACGTGCATCACCTCTCCAATGACCAAAACCCACTATGGAAGCCGTCCAACTGGTGCGATCTGACGGCATCCTAGAATTTATAGGTAGGATGTGATGTCATGCGTGATGTCAGGGTCGTGAGATTACGTCACACTGGCGTTGTGTCCATATTCGGGACGACCGTCTCATCGTGATGTCAGATTACGTCACACTGGCGTGATGTCAGATTACGTCACACTGGCGTGATGTCAGATTACGTCACACTGGCCACATACAACGTACGTACATACTGACAACCGACATGGCGCAGGATTCAAATTGTATATATAGATGTAGTTCCAGTGTAGTTCTACAAGACGAGTCAATGGGGGCATTCCAGACTGATAAGCCGTAAAAGAGTCCGCCGAACGTAGCGAAGCAGGCTGGATCCCAGGCTAGCCGTCGACCCCCATCTCAAAATATATTGTTCCAGGGACCCCCCAGAAGCAAAGAATAGGAGTTAAAAATGTTCACTTTAAAACAATATGTATTCAAAGATTTGCACACATTTTCACGATTTTTCAAAAATAGCAGATCTACAAGCTTGTATATCTACTATTTTTGAATAGCCAAAGCTATAAGTGGTTAAGGAACCGGAACCTAAAGGATCCAAAGCCTATTGGTTGAGGTGAAAAGTCCTACATGTGTATTAACTAGACCACATGAGGGTCTACAGGGTGCTCTGCAGTGTGTCCATAATGACCAGAGCTTCTCAGAGAAGCTGATAGCACTGACCAGGGTACAGTAGTGTGTGTGTGTGTGTGTGTGTGTGTGTGTGTGTGTGTGTGTGTGTGTGTGTGTGTGTGTGTGTGTGTGTGTGTGTGCGCGCACGCGCTGCCAGCTTCTATGACTGTGGAATTTTCCATTGAAAGATCTAAGCTCTCTCACACACACACACACACACACACACACACACACACACACACACACACACACACACACACACACACACACACACACACACACACACACACACACACACAGCTGAAGTGTCACATAGCCTCATCCGATCACAAGACAGTGACCTCAGCTCCCCCCCCTCCTAAAGGCCTGGTGGAAGAGGGGCGTGGCCTAGACAACCTGTACTGTACATGGATCCAGAGCTCAAAGTGGGGGGGTCCTCCTCGGGGTCATTTTTAACCACTTTAACACCTGTTTCATACTTCAGATAATGTTGAGTGTGATGCAAAATCTTTTTTTATTATTATTTTATACTTTAGCCAATAAAAAAATAGCAGATCTACAAGCTCATAGCGCGGCACCGAGTGCTGCGCTATGAGCTTGTAGATCTGCTATTTTTTTTTTATCAAGAAAATGTGTGCAAATCTTTGAATATATATATTATTTTAAAGCGAACATTTTTAATTCAAATCTTTGCTTCTGGGGGGTCCCTGGAATAAAATATTTTGATATGGGGGTCCACGGCCAAATACATATCATTGTGGGTTTTTTTTTTTTACAAAATCTTATCTAACGATAACAAAATATTCTAAGTCTGGGGTCTGAGAGTCTAAATCTCATCAAACGCTGGTTCTGTGGTTCAAATGACCAATAAATAATGGACCTTGATATGAAAAGAGTTGAAAACCCACTGTCATAGAGGATGAATGGGGGGAAAAACCTACATTAATTCATACACACACACACACACACACACACACACACACACACACACACACACACACACACACACACACACACACACACACACACACACACACACACACACACACACACACACACACACACAGACACACACAGCTTTCATCAAGTACAGCATGATTTTAGCCTACAGCACCGGTAGGGTTGTTCACCCAGCTTGTAGATCGGCTATTTTCACAATTTGTATTATACACATTTTCTACGCTCCTATAAGAGGGTTTAGGACCCATCCGTGGCGAAAGTTTTTCTTTCCGTCGTGAAAATGTGTCTTTCGCTGTGACGCCATGCTGTGGAAAACACGCCCATAGGCTAAGCTTGGTAGGACGTGCTGTGATTGGCTAGCGAGACACATGATGAAACTAGAAAATGTGCTCCTCGGAGCACAAGTCTCCGCCAGCAAATATTGATTAATCCTGTCTAAGCTATTTATATTACGTATTGTGATGACACCAGTGTGTCTACATAATGTGTTGCTCCGCCATTTCTCAGCCATTTGGTGATTATTCCTGTCTTACCTCACTTTGAAAGAGACACAGTCTCTTTCAAAGTGACACATATATTTATAGGCCGCTATACGTCATGCGTCTCACTAGCCAATCCGAGCACACTCTTTCAACGTATTGTCACGTGTCACGTGAGGCTTGACCAATGTTAGCTTGGCCGAGGGGGGGGGGGGGGGGGGCGGAAAGTGAAAACATAGTCTCCTGGTGGAGACAATTAACTTCAAACTTCGCAGACGCGCTGTGATTGGCTAGCGAGACGCATGATGAAATTAATAATAATGTAAAAAAATCACACCCAGTGTGAAGAGAGTGGTGCCTTTGATGAGCCCCGTATTGATGTTGTCATCAATGTTTGTTTATTGGACATACATACAGACGGACACACAGACAAAGTCAGATATAGGAGTGGTTGGCACCACTCAAAAATGTAAGCACGTCACTTCCCAGGACGTGCTGTGATTGGCTACCGAGATGCATGATGAAATTAATAACTCATAAATGTCACCACTCACTTCATACTGGGTGTGATTTTTTTATTATCATTTATTATTTGGCCAATATTTGACCGCTCTATACCTTTAGGTATAGAGCGGATCCTGCTCTATACCTGACTTTGTCCGTGTGCGTACGTCAACGTTCTGATTGGTCAGGTGCGTCAACAAAGTGATTGGTCAAGCTTCACGTGACACGTGGCTATAAACACATTATAAACACATATCGATGACAAAATGTATCAAAGGCGCCGCTACCTTCACACAGGGGGGGGGGCGCCGCTACATATCATTTGGGGGGTCCTTGACATTTGCCCCGCGGACCCCCCCCCCATCTCAAAATGTGTCGTTCCAGGGACCCCCCCCCATGAAGCAAAGATTTGAGTTACAAATGTTCACTTAACTTAAAAAATATATATATATTCAAAGAGTGGAACAAAATGTTCAAGACTTTGCAAAAAATAACAGATCTACAAGCTCATAGCGCGGCACTCGGTGCCGCGCTATGAGCTTGTAGATCGGCTATTTTTGAACAGCCAAAGAAATCTAAAAATGACACAGAATAACTTTGAACAAATACATATCAATTTGGGGGTCCTTGACCCCCATGAAATTGTTTGAAAACCACTGCCACCCTCTCCCTGTTAGAACACAATGTGAAAAACTATGAGAATCCATCTTCTGAGGCAGACTGTTTACACAAAGAAGTGACGAACGGGACACGTCAGGTTACAATGAGTCCATACGTAACAATTAGTGTCCAAATAAAAAGGCTTTTTTTCAGGC